>NW_008751862.1:376763-449866 GCF_000715545.1 Opisthorchis viverrini
ATATATGTATATATATAGCAGGGTCCCTCAACTTATCCCCCAAAGGGGAATTTCTCTTCATCTAAAGTGGCCAGTTCGTCTAGATCCAGCTAGCTTAACAAAGTAATCGATGGAGTGAGTGCTAACCCAGCCAATGTGGTCCGGAAATTGTTTCTGTTACTCCTCAATGGGGACTACATTTTTCAGAAATAGCAAAATATAAGCAAAATCCGACAAGGCAACTATTTTTTGTTTAGCTACTACAGTAAGCTTGGGTGTTCCGGAGCCAAGCTAGGCTCCATTGGTTACCTGAGATAAACATTACGAATACTGCCTACTAAGCTTGAAAAGCGGGCTGTGGTAATGATCAGGTGGCTGTTGATCTGTTCGCCGAGCTTGGCAGTTGATTTGCGAACAGATCAACAGCCAGAGGCCGTCAAACAATGACTTGGCAGCGAACTATGAAAGCCATTACCAGCAAACTCAGCTGCGCTGGTCACCACCACCTTCCTGCATGGGGACCCCGAACGGGCCACATCAATGGCTAGAGATATTGTCAGATGTGGCCCAGTCGCGCCCACAATGGCGCTCGTGCATTCAAGCTATTGCCTTCAATGCATAACTCCTTTTCCAACCCCCCACTTGACAGCCCACTGACAGTGCTGGGTTCATGCACCAATTTATCATCTCCCGCCTGGAATGCGCAGCCACCTACCCCACACTAGTCATCGGTGTACGAAACTGCAGCAGCTACAACCACTGTACGACGATTGCGCGGTTATTACAGCTCACAATGATGATGATGGATGCAATCGAGGTATCAACATTCTAACACATTACCAAGTGGGCTTTCTGTACACGTCTGGCATGTGATATGGTAAATCAAGATACATATCATGGAGAGTGAGGTCAACGGTGGCCTGTATATCTTTTCGGATCAGCATTGGGGACGCTTTATGGCATTGTGAAACTAATTACACGAAGAAGGCTAAATTGTATGGTTCGTAATCCAACTGGTTAGCACAGGTCCTTATGGGATCACACCATGAGAGATAAGATATTTTCACCCTTCAAAGGTGAAACGAAAGTCGTTTAGTTGAGTTGGGAAGACGTCACGAGACAGTCCTGAGTTAATGTGAAACTGTTAACGGTTATTAATTGGATGGTTACGTTGTCGTTGAAAATTAATCATGCCAAAGAACTAACCAATTGCTATTTTCTGGTTTCGGTTTGCGCACTCTTGGATTGCACCGGTAAATGCAGAGTGGATTATTCTGACCCCAGATGCCATGTAAGTCTGACCTCCGCACAGACGTCTCTTGCAGACAAATCCTGTTTAACCATGTCCAGGCGCAATATAAACATCTCACCTTTAAACAGGTTATCAACTAAGCTCTATTCCCAAGGGAAGTACTGATGACCATTTAGATAGGCCGTTTCATCTAGCTTCCAAAAGATACGCTCATTTCACTGTCACACACGATCAATAAGTGAAGCCTAGTCCTCATATTGTGGGATGGTGTTTCACTACAAGAGTACGACAGTCGATCAGTGTTTTAACAGTCATTGATCATGGGATTTACATCGACCAATTTATTGTAGATTACGTTCTTTAAGTGACAAAAGTCAGATGACTAAGTAAACCCAAATCAAAATGAAATAACCAACGACAGGCTGAGTTTAGAACTATGGACGGAGTCTCCAAGTAACTGCATCAATCGCTGAGAGTTTTCGGAAAGTAGTAGGCGTTCGAATCCATTTGAAACGGTATCAGACAGAGAACGAAGTACATGGAAAACGGAATTACCGGATTTCTTAAGAGGTAGAATACTTCAATCAGGGCTCACTGGGTTATCACACACAACTGAGGATTAGTTCGATTCCCCTCCAGCTAGGGACTTCGATTCCAGAAGGGACTACGGAATGTTTATTCTGCGATGCTAGTGGGTTCCCCTTCTAGCATGTCCAGCAATATTAGTTGGTGGCAACATGTTACCAGTCCAATACAGACTGAATCCCGTTTAGAAACGGCTCTTTTAGCCGTTTCTGGCTCTGGAAGAGAGCCAGAGGCGGTCAAACAATGAATTGGCAGCGAACTGTGAAAAGCCATTACCAGCAAACTCAGCTGCGCTGGTCACTGCCACCTTCCTGCATGGGGACCCCGAGACGGTCCACATCAATGGTTAGAGACATTGTCAGATATGGCCCAGTCGCGCTCGTGCATCCAAGCTATTGCCTTCAATGCATAGCTCCTTTCCCAATCCCCCCACTTGACAGTGCTGGATTTATGCACCAATTTATCATCTCCTGCCTGCAGCTACCTTCCCCCTCCCCCAAATCATCGATGAACGAAACTTCGGCAGCTACAACCACTGTAAGACGAGTACGCCGTTATTACAGCTCACAATGATGATGATGATGATGATGATGATGATAAGAACAAGGCATGAGAATTCATGGTCATTCCCACACTGTCCTATTCGAGACCGGATGGACCACACGGAAGTGACAACGAAAGAAGACGCAATGCCAATTTATGGTAAGCTGAAAGGGGTGCGAATAGTCAGGTTTCATTCCAGTGGCTGAATACAATCTGGGATACCTAAATTTGACATGGAATCAACAGATATCCGATGAATATTGTCTCGTGTGGTATAGCGGTTTACCTAAAACTGCAGCCACCTCGGACCGATACTGCACCCACAACCAATTCATAGAACCGGAGGATGAAAAGTACGGACTTCAGACACAGAGGCATTGAGATTAGACACTCCTCTAATCAGCCGTCATTTGACGGATTTGATGATGACGAACGAAATCAAGCGTTTCAGAGATAAAGACGCATTGCGTACGGCTGTGACAAGCGTCCAATTTAAAATGGTGGTATATCACTGTCTAATTTTTGGTGTTTAGAAACAAAAACCGTAGAGAAACTACAAGCTGAAAATATCTGAAGAGCCTTCAAACGCGTCAGTCAACGCAAACACCAAGGAATTCAGTGCTTTCTCCCTCAACAGAAAAGCGCACAACGTGCAGGACAAAGAACGACGGCACGAATGACACTTCCAACGCAAAAGTGGAAATCGCCAAACTACAAACTTGCGGTACGGCAGTGAAACAAGGTAAATAAAAGCACTCCTGCCTAGGTCCATATACAATGACAAACGCAGTCAGACACTGTACCTTTTCGTGAAGAAGGCCACCTCTGGAAACCGGGGATCATGACTGTCGATAAATACATTCTGGACAAACACATTCGGGTTGCAGGAGTGGTTGAAGTAGCGACCTAAATTCCCCATCTTCTTCGCATCCATAATGTAAGGGTTATCGTCTTTGAAATATATTCGTGCTGGTAACCAGTCGGGTTGTGCGACAGGGAAGTATTTACGGGGCTGTTGAGGACGTGGTTGATGGCGATGACGATGGCGCTCTGTGCCCGAGGGAGGTCCAAAAGTTGTCTTCCCTGGAGCAGCTTGAGCTTCTTCACATACTATGTGTTCCACAGAAGAACAGTGTAAAACAAAGGACAAGTAGACAGTTGACGTTTCGTTGGTTCGCATAGATTCCTACTATGTAGTGTTTTTGCAGCTCCTTTATTTTCGGGTTGGGGTCGGAATTTTACTACAACTAGTTGGCGTTGAACACATCGGTTTGTCAAGACACACCGAGAGGTGGTTCATTTTGAACCGAGTAGGATAGTTCTGGATGGAAACTGAACACGCATAATGTAGGCGAAAAGACAGATACCGATTTCCGATGCGAGAAATGTCTTGGGGTCAGAGATCTGATGGCTGTCTGTCTTTCACCTGCATCATGTATACCAGCTGCCTATCCAAAACTTCAGTTGGAGGACTTATTGAGTACAGAACAAATAGATATCAGGGTAATCGATGGAGAGGAATAGCTGAGACTTTTTGGATTGACGGTCTTCCAGAAAAGCTACTCGGCAAATGATCTTGGTCCAAGTGTAATATTCGGTTGAAAAGCGTGGACTAAATAAGTTGGACCTGTGGTTCTCCCTTTCCAGACGACCCATCCCCACTAGTCACACCGATTTCTAGTACCCTGGCTTATAGCAGAATAGTTCGACTTATAAAGAGAAGGCCACTCAAGTACCGGATACATCGACGCCAAACATACGGGGTTAGAACAGCCATAAGGCCGAAAAAGACTCACGTTTTTCGTGCGATGGTCGTCGCCTGAGCACTCGCTTCTCACCGGTATCAAGGGTGTTGGAGCTGAAAACCAACAGTAAGATATGGACGATGAAAGAAAGAAAGTGAGTTCGGAGGGACATAGCAAAACCAACAAGTCTCTGATCAAGCTAACAAATAACCATTGGAATAGATTACACAAAAAGCCGCGTTCAATAATTTACAAAGCGCTGATGAAGTGCTGAAACAAGCGAAAATTTGAAGGGACACGAAACCAATCATAAAGAAAGCCCTGATCGAAAGCAGTTCGAGATTCCTCAAGTGCAGCTTACGTGTCAGTGGACATGCTGGAGCGGTCAGAGCCGTTTCGATCCACGGAGGAAGCACGCGATCGCCCACCGCTGGCGATTGAATAGAAATCCAAATTGTGAGAACATGATCGTCTGAGTCGAAGCGTCAGTGGAGGTCGAGGATCCGGAGGATTTTTGAATCGCGTTTCTTTATCTTCGGAGAGGGGTTCAGTTCTGCAAAGTGGTAGGATCATGGGGAATAGTTCAGAACTCGACAGCAGTTTTGAAACGCATTTACCTTAGAGCGAAGATCACTGGAAAATAGACAAGAGCATGGAACGCGAAAAAATTCCGAAAGCGAGTTGCTTGGGTGAGTAGCCTCTTGATGGAACTGCACACCTGCTTATCGTATTTTTGGGCGAAGCCGTTCAACACGTGTGCGCCAATTCTCAGAAGGGGACAAAATGCTCGAATACAATCAGTTTTATTTCAGAAGTGTTGGGAAGACTACGAAAGCTGAATAAGTGTAAGATTAGGAGCAAGGAAACACGGTTCATTCCTATAAAGAATAATCATCATCGCGTCGCGAATCCACAAACGTCCTATCAGCATGTTGATTATCTTGCAACTCCAGAGATGTGATCGAGAGCCTGAATGAAATCTGCATTCAAACATCATTCGATAAGAGTGAAATGTGGACATCCCGCTTACAATTTCAAATTCGACTACGAATCTGTTACATAGCTTTCCCATCCACCATTTCTGGTGTAGCAGCAGATACCGCTGATGAGATATGCGACTAGTATGGGGTTTTCTCGTAAATCCGCTTGGCGTCCATTAAAAAGTGAGATTTATCACGAAATTGGTAGAATTGCTTTGTAGCATTTGTTCGCATTTGAGTGACAGTCATAAATATCCAAGAAAGTTCACGAATATACGTTCGAGAAGAAGACGGATACTCAGTATTTATAAACAAGATGAACATGAAAGTTTTGCTTCTCTGTCCAATAGTCTGTAACTGTTCATTTGGTGTTTTCCAACAAATAACACCGCATCGAATGCCTTCCTCCTTTCGCTGGTACCTACGGCCACTAGCCTAATAGTCCATATAGTTGATTTAATCCACCTGGAGCCCACGAAAGTTGGCACTTTCGACCATCTGTCACCCATGCTATTCAAGGAACGTCTTGGTGCTCGCGGTGAAACAACAACCGATTTACCAATTTCAGGGATCAATGAAGGGGACTTCTACCGTTTGAATAGGACGCTTACTCTTGAAGCTAGTCGAGAGGGCATTTTTAGCTTAAATGCAAGCCCGTCTGCCTATCGAAGACCCGCATCAGACCGCCTACAGTAACTTGTCCTACACAGTGTTGCATATTTACTTTAGTCGGTGGCTTCCTGACTTGGCGGCAATGAGAAAGCGCTACAAGTGTTATCCACATATTACATTAGACGTGACATCCCAGAATGAGGTGTGAAGTTGCGGTTGCTTGCAGCTGGAGGTTGGGTCATTTCAGACCACAGCCCATATGCAACTTATAAACCTGGGTGGGCAAAAGTTCCCTACTGATGCTGGCATGTCCCAAGGGACTATCTTATCAACCCTTCGTATTCTTGTCAGTGGTATGTCAGTTGGTGGTTTCTTTTTCGCGCGACGTAAGGATGCTGACGTAGTAGTAGCTATCGACCCTGCTTATTATGGTCCCAAAAAAGAGCTGAGCATTCAAATGAGACCAAACTAATTCAGGAGCGCTATCACTCGTTGTCACGACTCTTCTCATCGACATAAGGCAGGCGATATCACGACACGCTCTGTCAACTCTCATTCTTTCATGTCAGCAATAAGTCCTTTCTTAAATCCTGCGCTGCATTTTAGAGTGCGTCTCTTGAGCAATTTCGTCTGTTTTTCAAACACCGATTGACTGTCCAATCTCTTAGACTACGACCGTTATCTACGCTATGAAGCCTTAAAAGATGGAATCATCCTGTGTAAACCTTGGATAAAGGGGTGCATCGTGTGATTATTCTTTCGAGGAAAGTTAATGCTTTACTTCTGGACGTACAGATAATGTTTCGTAACGATCTGCTTTGCAAAGAGAGAACAATGTCTCTAAAAAAATAACCAGTGGATTAACCCATCACTGAACGTTCTTCAGAGTTCTACTTGGAAGATAAAGACATTGGGCCTCAGCAAATCAATATCCCTTTTGATAAATGCGAAGGATGTACCTAGATGGAACTTGAATGCAGAAGTGCTGTACCGTATCGCGCTACAGCTTCATTCCCATTTCTATGGAAATGGGGAGGTGCAGTTTGACATACTCTCCGTGGACGCTGTTGGGTGTTAGAAAGCTTTAGAAGACTTATAAAGTTAGATAGGCAAAGTTCCACCTCTGATGCGTGATCTTCATGAGGGCAAGCGAGGAGGTTGGGATGTCGGTCACCTTGTACGAAACCGTGTAGGGTCCCGCATGGAAACAACGCCCACGAAATCAGAAGCCTATTGGAGCGAAGGTGATCGAACAAGCAGACCACACCGGACCTGCATGGGGAGTTAACGACACAAACCACTACTCACGAAGACGAAACTAGTCAAATGCATACATACATACATGTGAAAAAGAACTCACGGTATATCCACGTCGGATTCCTGTACCAACTGAATCTTAATCTGCTTACGCTCTTTCGCTTTTGACAAGTTGGAATTGAGTCGCTCGGACCTCTGCTTAATTTTTGTATCTTCAGTGACTCTGCATTCGTCAGCCTTGTGTACAGGTGACTTAAAGGCTAACAATGGAATGAAAAGGAATCGTTCATCAGTGGAACCACTTTAACGCATTTCTATCACATAGCCCAAAGGAAGTACGCTAAAAGCACTTAAAGTGAGTGATCACAGAAATCACCATCGAATCTAATAAATGATTTGAAAGTCCACTTGATCAACTAGCTAAAAAATCAGATCCCAATCACAAAGCAAAACACTGCGCAAAACCAAGTGACTTTCGAACAGAAACACGGTAGGTAAGCTGATCGAAACAAACGCTAACTGAATAATGATAACCTAGCGCCTTTGGAAAACGGCTGAATTTGTGGGGCGTCAGGTCAGAAGACCATTGAGCTATGTAGGTTAGAACATTTAAATATATCGAGCAAACCAAACATCATTCAACGAAACTGATGAATCGCGGTTAGTGATTAAAATGCCAGACGAAGGTTACCAAGATGATGGTCTCGAGCTGCAGAGAAATAAGAAAATAGTCTGTGTGCAGGACTGCAGCTTTTAAATGTATTCGAGCTTACGGATGAGTCCGGTCATCTAATTCGTTCAGTTTAACCTAACACTCATATTCCTGATTGGTAGACACCTTGGTTAGTCGCCGAGGTTCAAGTTGTACTTTGAAACGTCATGCCTCAGACCACTACAAGACAATTTAAGTGCAAAGTCGGTCTGAAATGGGAGCTACTTAACTGAGCCAGCTTTGGTCTGTTTCCTCACTTTGATCTGTCTGTTGCTTGAACTGTTTCCCCCATATTGATTTTAGACCGATTCTGACCTGGAAATGGATGAAATGTCCCACACTGAGAATTTTCACGCACAGCCAGCCCAAAGATACACTGAAAGATCACCAAATGTGCATTACAGAGTAGCAGCCACGCGACCAAAATCCGAGTGGCTACCACGTTCAAGATGTTGATACAGCAAGACCCACGGCACACAGGAAAGTAAATTTATAGTATTCGCATCCTCATCATTCTCAAATGGTGTTTAAAAAATATCCCAATCAGAGCAACTAACGGTAACAATTCTATCGGACTGTCTGCCAAAGGGCTGTATACAAAGGATACAAATTGGGAATACATTCATTCGTTTTCTTCGTAGTAATGACCACCTTCATCAGTAGCATTGGGGGAGTGTCTGGGGTCGAGCGGTCCGCGATCAAAAAGAAAAATGTCAAGGGAAAATTATGGACTGAATGAGGTTGTAGGGAGTGAGACTGGGCAAGTCTTGACCTGGTCCTTAATTCGGTGGACCACATCTATCTACTTATTAAGTGCTAAAGCCAAAGCTTACAGAGCTAGAAGTTGCGCCATCGGCTGATCATCATGCGGTGACTTCAATTCGTTTGGATCATTGATCATGGGGCACTCTAGCAACGTTCAGAGAACAAGATTCCGTCACAAAACACTAGATTTACAGTAAATCAATTGATAAGCACTCACTGTCCTTGCACACATTTATGAACAGCACCTATTGCCTCAATTCTCACCCTCTATTGGTTGGAAAGAGGTCACCTGACAGAGGTCAATAGTCCTCCAAAAATTCAAAAGTACTCGCGGGTGGGAAGGTAAAGGACTATGACATTAGGGTCCGAGCCGAGAACGCTCGAGACAATTGTTCGCCGACCAAGACAACATTTTTTGAACGAGTGTACAAAGGCCCGCAGAATAGTCCATAGGTCATCTTGCATTGTTCAGCGAGTGTTCCAGGCACCAGGTATTCCAAGTGTTCCGGGACAAACAAGATGTGAAGATGATGCAGATGAAAAAATAGATCGTTCAGCTGGTGCCCAGCTACCATGCCATTCGAAAGAAATGCGAGGGCTGGAATACTGCTACGTTATCCAAGCCTAGACAGAAGTCGAGATGCGCTCTAACCACTGAGCCATCTCGCGGATCAACGGCCGATTCGGCCAATAAACTGGTCGCCAACTCTGTTTTGGAGACAACTAACTCTGACAGATCATAATCCACAGTGACCTTACTAGAATAAAGTGATTCTGTGCAGTTGGGACTACCATGAAAAAAAGATCGGTTTTCCTGAAAAGACTACTTACATCCTTCGCTACATGTGCTTCATACCTCACATTCCAACGTGTCTCATTATGTACTATAGTTTGTTGGTAGTGCGAGGAGATTTGGGGATTCTGATGGAGATTTCGTCCTGTAAATGAAATCAACCTTTGCTGAAAAGCGATAAAGCACTGTACAACTGTTTCATCCTTATTGGGAATAATCAGCAGTGCGCATCTCGCGAAACTCCAGAGTTTCGAGTACGCGACCTCCTGGCTAGCAGTAGGAACACTTAACAATTTGGCCACGAGCAGATGGTCACCAATGTGATTAACTCGTACTTAGACAGGAGGTAACGCCGCCCAGCCTTCAATCACGGGATCCACATCACGCGGTCACACGTGAGGAGTATCTCGAGATGCGCACTGGTGGTGATTTCCAATAGGGATGAAACAGTGGTACAGTGATTTTTAGCTTTTCAGCATAGATTGGCTTCACTTACAGCAAAAAATACTATATTTTATTCATATCCTCGTACGTAAGCTCCCACTGACCATCTTTTGTCACGACGTTTAGGGCTGTCTTCATAGCTGGAACCATGTGTCAAACAGTTTGATTATTGACAGGTTCACCTTTCAACTTCCTCCGGGAATGAAGTCAGATCACATGACATTAAAAAAACTGAGCTGATCATAGCCGTATCCTGCATGGTGTAGCTCACGAAAGTTTGGTCAGTTGTTGAGATATATCTTCAAAGCATGAGAAAAAAGGATAAGACAATCTAGATCCGGAAAAGTACCAACAGTCTCCAGTACATCATCCGACCTGTAGAGGACCGGACATTTTCCTCCAATTCACTCCGCACCACTTCCGAACGCATCATGAAGACCTATTCTTTTCAACATTTGGGGTGGTGAGTAATTGAAAAGTACTCAATATCGATCAAGTAGCCATGAAAAGCTCTCTTCTCACGGATGTATGTATTTTCGTCTCATAGTGTCAATCACAAGATTGAAAACGAAGAAACAGATCAAACACTTGGTAAACTTCACTGTGTGGAGAGCTCTTAGCTGTCTGAATGGATACATAGACGGCAATTCAGAATACAACTGCCAACCTATCACCAGAGGCATATAAGTTGCATCAGACACAAGATTTGCGTCACTAAATGGATCTGTTGAGGAGGTCAGTGTATTACGGCTTTGCGTCGGCGTGACAGCGGTGCCACCAAATGAATGACAACGGGGGCAAAACCGAATCGACCAATTTCAACTGTCGTGTGGTGACGGAATGTACACAGTCCACCCGTTCGCTTTAGACCACTGAAAATTTCCTACACTCCGTGGGCTTACCTACTTTCAACATATTTTGCTGTATTGGGCGTTAGCGAATCGTTCCTGCGGCACATGAAGACAACGATGTGGTCAAATACAGTAAGGATGCACTCTAGCATCACAAGTATATGGAAGAGTGGCTGGATCCGATCCTACAACTAAACTCATGAGTGATTAGCTTCATTGTTGGCTGTCCAAGTAGAGCAGAGGGTTAAGATGAGTTAAGATAATCCAACGTCTTTACCATTCACGGTCGGGCACTACAATGGCCACTAAACCTAACGTGCACGTGACTGATCACAGGACCAGGCAGCGGGCCGGTCCAGCATCAGGGCGAGGCTTGATCAGTCAAAAGCGTGGACCCAACAGCCAATCGTGTTCAGGCATCTGATGGATGACGGTTGCTGGTGCAGCATCCAGAAGGCGTCCGAATTACCAGAATATCACCGTTACATGCGCCTTGAATGCGAAGCGCCATGAATGCTTTTCTGCTTGTTTTTGGCGTACAGTAAACTCTGTGTCTTTCGTGGTTGTTCTGCTGAAACGTTAACTTGAAACGGTCATTATGAGAGCTGAGATGAGACGTAACCGTCATTGCAGAAGCGGAACAGATGTGATATAAGTTTGGCTTGTCTGGGACAGACTTATGCGAGTCAGATTGTGGTCTGTAGCTACCCAGGATATAAGGATGAAAAGTTCGATGGTTTTATACATTTTACCATTCCCGGGGCACACGTACAAGGCTGTGTCCGGATTTGTTTGCCGTTGTAACAAGGTGGTTGCTAGGCAGAATTTCTGTGCGGTGGAAGCTTGATGATGAAACCACGACTTATTTTCACTTATTCAGAATGGTTATCGCTAACGAAATTAACTGTTCGATGTTTCTTGATGTATCTGATGAATTTTAAATGCGCGAAACACGTTTGCTAATGTGTCGCCTGTAGCATCAGAAAGGCATATCCATGGAACTCGAGGGTCGCGTGAACCAGGCGAAACGTGGCATCTTAAGATAGCTGTGAGGCGTCTTCAGGGTTTTGACCACTGATGCCTCATAAGCGTTGATGACTTCAGGGAGCATCAACGGATTCGCAACGAGGTAATTAGAAGACGAGTATATGGTTGTGCAGCGGGTACTTCAGTCCGGGAGGACATTCAGCATCATCTAGGAGACGAGTGCTGCTCTCCGGACCTCCTTCAAAATGGCGGAAATCAAGAGCTGACAGAAGGGTGTGAGATATCAAAAAAGTTCGGGTGTTGTTCGTCTCCCAAAATGTGGTACACGTGACCCTCGTGCGTCTAGCTGAAGACAATGGCGCTGGAAATGATGGCTACTCGATGTCAGTGGCGTTCGTGCTGTTACTTTCTTCCTAGATTGATTTAGCGATTGTAGATGTAGGCACTTCAGGATGCTTGCGACAGGCAAGTACCAAGTTCCCTCCTTCACCTACTCTTTTTTCCTATTTTCACTGTAAGACTTTAAACATAATTAGATAAACTTTATGGTTGTGTCTCTAACGCGAAAAAACAGAAAGGAGTGAGTGAGGGGGGTGTTGGCTTATCTCAAGCATTCTGAGGTGTCTAGACCTCCAAGCGCGCAGTCAGACAATGAGCGGAGAAACCGACAGGATGGGCGTTACTGACATTGATTAGCCGCCACTTTTTTTTCGATTTCTCCGGCCAGGCGAAGCGAGGGTCACGGATAGCCCATCCTGTAATGTGGACTGTACTTAAAGCACCCAAAGTTTTCGTAATCTCTTACACATCCTTCTGTCAAGTTAAACGTTGTTCCCCTTGCAGTTTGCAGCATTCTGTTTTGATGCACCGGCAGGTCCCAGTTACATGAGTTCGAGGTTATTAGACTTTTGAGTACACGCTGCGCTGGAAGCAACTAATCACATCACACCTTGTCATCTGCCGGACATGGGACTTTCTGTCAGTATAGTATCGCCTTCCACCTTGAAGGTGAAGGAAGTACCGGATTTCCCAGCCAAAAAACCATTTGATGGTAGGGACGTTTCAAGATTAATGTGAGATCAACCTAACCATGTCTCACCTGGCAACAGTGACATCCGTTTTACAATATCACAATATAAATAACCATGCCCATTGTTGGAAACCATAACTTTGGTTGATATCCCAGCCTAAGTTAATACCCCTTTTGGGAGTACCCGCGACAACCCAAGTTGTCTAATAGCGGTCTAAGTACGATACACAAAGTAAAGGGGGTACTGCACAAAACTTGGAATGGGAGAAGAGCACAACATATTTCTCCATGCTAAGGAATCAGATTGGTCTTATTTGGTGGAAGGAGAATT
The DNA here is from genome assembly GCF_000715545.1 of Opisthorchis viverrini. Lineage (NCBI taxonomy): Eukaryota > Metazoa > Platyhelminthes > Trematoda > Opisthorchiida > Opisthorchiidae > Opisthorchis > Opisthorchis viverrini. The sequence goes on from NW_008751862.1 coordinate 389,630, forward strand.
ATGGAGGCATTCATTCACTAGTTTTTGGGTGCATCAAGTATATCCGGTCCCTGAAATTCCACCCAAATTACTTCGTAATTGAAAATCAAAGTAGGAATGGAGATGAATAGTAATTTGCAGATTGAGGTTATGTTGACTGAATCCTTAGTTCACGAGTGTTCAACCAAAGTGCTACACAAAGGCCAACTCAATCTCCAGTCGGGACGATATTCAAGGTATTTCCTTCATGCGACGCCACCTTTGGGGTGGATTTCACCTTGTGACCAGCCCTATATTGCCCTCGCCTTTCCGAGCTTATCGGTTCGGTCTGGCTATCCAATTTTCACCACTCTCACTCCGCACTTGAATCTGCCTGAATCTACCGTTTATACTTCCGTGGAGATTTAATGGAATCTCCCACTAACGCCACTGTGATTTGTGAACATACGTCCGTTTCGATGCTTGGATACAGATTGGGAGTTTTGGTAATCAGGGGATCAGGATTACTTGACGAGTTCCAACAAGTGCGAAACTGATGGTGGGACGTTCAACAGTTCCTCATAACATGAACAGTACCACACGTTGCTGTGAATACCGTTCTAAATGAAAAATGATAAAGTCTGATTTTCGTTCAGGTGACGTTCATTCAACAATTTAGATGTGACCGCATCAAAAATATTCTGACCAGATTGAAGATCAGGAGATGAACGCTTCAAGGAAACGTAATTTTCCAAGTTTGTCACTCTCAACTTAGCCAGTCACAATGTACACCGCACTATATCCTACAGGGCTGGTTCATCCGCTTCAATATTTGTTGACTCTTTTTGCTTCAAAGTTTATGTACAAGCGTGCAAGATATGCGAATGAAGCGGAGTAGCGAGAGAGATGATGTGGTGGCTAGTTACTCTCATGCAATCCAGCCAAAAATACACTGACGGTCATCGTTCCATAAAAAAGCCGGTCGGCTGTGACACCTTTTCGGTGCCTAGCTGCCATGCTACCCGAAGGAAGCACGAGGGCTGGGATACTGTTAGGTTGCCCAAGCCTAGACAGGGGAAGTCGAGATGCAGAGGATGGGTTCGAACCACGGAATTTCCGATCAGTAAATTCGCGCTCTAACCACTGAGCCGTCGCCAGCCACCGGTTTGAGGTCGTTAAAAAATACAGAAATTTGGGCTTCATTACTTACGTGATAAGCGGGCCAGCTTGATTTGTGGTATGCGGCCAAAGTCCACCCTGTCCACAATTCGACGCACACTATGCAGAGCAGTGTACTGCAGCGGTAGACTGATCGAGCGAGCTCGGAAGCGAGCGCGTGTATGTCGTTTTACTTCATTTTCGTACAGTTTCGGAGGAGTTTTCAGTTGCTTGGTACTTGCCGGACGCCGACCGATAGATGTTCGTTTAGTATCAGACTCTTTCTTGTCTGCGCTACTCAAAAACGCTTTCGAGTCCGAGTTGGACATTTCTTCCAACTTTACGCTAGTGTACATGTTGTTTTCAAATTCCTCATCTTTCATATCGCACTCCTTCTGGTCAAGCTCACTGACAGCAGGAGACCGTCTGAGGGCTTGTCCACGACAGATTGTTTTTCGCGCAAGTACCATTCGCTGGCCTTCGAGGTGTGTGAGCGGATCCTCATTTGGAAGCGGGTTTGAAGATGCAGATGATGCGGCTTTCGGAACAGCTTTAGCCTCAGTTGACGTCGCCGGGAGATCAGTTGCCGAGGTTGGAGGGCTTTGACGGCTACCGGAAAGGTGTGAGTCAGAGGTCAACTCCATATTTTCCAGGGTAATACTGACATTTGTACAACACGAAATATCACCTGAGTCTGAGTCATACTCTGGGGGGATAGCTCGATCGTCGCTGGAGCAGTTGGCTACTTGACCCTCACTGTCATTGATGGAAGGGAGTACTGGCGCAGCAATATCCATAGGTTCATCCGAAAAATTTACACTGAGAAGACGCTCACCGGTCGGAGGGCAAGGAGACTCGGAATCACTACCAGCTCTTCTAATCTCTGGAGAATCTAGGGTTGTGACCGAAGGAATTGAGGATTGGATATGTCTTAACGTTTTATCCACGGTAGAAAGTTGTTCAGAGTCTGTAGGTAGGTTGCTTTCTTCTGCGACAATAGGTCTTGTAACGGAGCTACGGAGACCGCTTCTTTTTAGTGTCAACGGCTCAGCCGAACCCACAGCGTTTCGACTTGATGACGTGCTACTGAAATCACTGCAACGGCTGCCACGATCGTCATCCATCTCGGTATTCGTGCTATGAGACAAAGAGCTATCGCTGTCGTTCTGGCGATCATACTCAGAGTCCTTTTCCGGCTTTCCTTCACCAAACTGGCTTGTGGCTTGCTGTAAAGCTAGATCCACGTCTTCCGGGTCCTCTGGCGCCGATTCATACCCTTCTTTTGTTTTTTCCACAGTCTCTATATAGTCCAACTCAGCCTGGTACTCGTCACCGTAGTCGAATCCTTCCTGGAAAAAGTAAATCAGGTTAGTAATAGGGAACAAAGGTGGGAAACAACAATTGGAACGAAAGGAGTGTGTGAGGATAATGCGTAAACATGAGTTCAATGGGTTCCGTTTCAATTGGGGCCGTTAAATTTTGCTATCGGGAATTGTATTGCTTGTTATTACTAAAGCCAAATGATACGTAAAAGACTAAATTTTTCCAACTTCTATCTCATTTAAAACATCTAGCTTATTACTGTTTTGAAATTCGTCACATTATGTCCCATCCAAAAATCCTAGAGGTTTGCATCCCAGCGAAGGGTCGAACGGTTTAAATATTCAGTGATGCGTCATCAATTTGAGCTAATGATTGTGCAACAGTGCCATGTTAGTACGACGTTTCGTGGAAACCGTACATAGAGAGCCTGTACATAGAGAGCTTTCAAACGCAGTTCCACTTTCTATCGTGGTGGTCCTTCAAAAAAGCGTGTTAATCGCAATATAAGTCTTATGAGAGATGTTCGGAGCGTCCAAATCGCGTCCACGGCGTTGAGTTGTAGTATTACCGAAAATCGAGCTACGTATTGTATTAATTAATAATGCTCGACAGCCTGTATGGTCAGCACAAAGTTTTCTTTTTTGTTTTCCATTCTTTGTAAGGTTGATAGGCCTAGTTGGATGAGAAGACAGTTCCACGTCCAAACAGTTAACCAGCGATTCAATCATGATTTCTTCCGGCAAGTGAATTTAACCTACACCAAAATGCCGAGAAGCACTGCAAAACTGTTACAATTCTACAATGCGCATCTCTCAACTATCTAAGGATATTGAAACGCGCAACCGCCAGATAGTTGTTGAACACAAAACCGTTCGGCCGGGCGTGGCTGAACAGCAGTGGTTGACTCGCAGCTGGACGGGATATAGTGCCACCCGTCCTTTAATTGTGGAATACATATCAAGTGGTGCCAGCCATTGTTCAATACGACTTACCCATCTTGATCGGTAAAAGTGTGCAACGAACAGGATAACTGTATACCTCACTCGAAGGATATATGCGATGAATGCATCTAAACTCAGGGTAAGTGCAGAGTCTGGCATGCAAATGAAATCTCAGAACATGCAGCAAAACACCACTTGTTTCCAAACTAGACATTTACAGATAGAAAGCCAACATTAACAAGCAGCTGTGCGAAAAATCGGAATATAGTTGGCAGAACGTTGATGTCGGGCGAAAGGAACTCACTTGAACAGCCATTGTTTCGTCATATATAGCACCGGCATAAGTACACAGAAATGTGCCTTTAGGGATGGAATGAAGGGCCCTAATACCCCAGCCCCTAAAAACAGAAGAGCCGATACGGAAGAGATTGGTGGCAGCGAGAAATTAGAAGAGGCGAGCTAATGAAAAGTTCTCCTACTAACATGGTCACAGCAGACTACACCAGTTAAAGCGAAGTAGCTATGTTCCACCAGGTTGCAGATACAGAAAAATCAATACTGTTCATAGCATCTTACGTTTCATCACTACGACCAGTCAGAAAAGAAAACTGACGCAACGGGATGGTTGAAAGAACATTTAGAATATATCCTACCAACTCAGAAATGTGACCACAACTATCCGAACTGCTTCAAACCCTGAATGATAACCGGCTGAGGAACTCGTCAGGTCAAACACCAATTGGCATATTTTCGGTGAGGCTGATTAGGATCCTCAACATCAAGACGGACAGCGTTCATGAATGTGTAGTGGGTAGTATTAATAACGGTATTTTCCTCAGCTTAGTTTTCGATCTGAAGCTCCCTAGCGTTCCCGTCAGAACAACCCCCAAAGGTGCACACATTATAATAACGCCCAAAACCAAATCAAGGACACTTGCACAATTTGTACAAAGTGTGTGCCGCAACAACATTCTGGAAATTCGGACGCCTTCTGGATGCGTCATTAGCAACCGGTATTCGGCGAATACTGGGTCATGATTGGTTGTTGGGTCGACTTTCGATCAATCAGAGCTCGCCTTGATGCCGGGCCAGCAAGCAGCCCGCACTTTTGGCCAATCGTGTGCCGGATAGGCTTCTCGGTCGTAAAGTGTTGTCTGTGAGGAATTCTACCTGACAGTGATGGGCACAAGCCAAAGACATATCGCTGGCTTCTAAGCTATTTACAAACTCGTTAAAAAAAGCTCAAAAACGATCTCAGATGCAGACCCAGAAACACAATCACTGTTCAATAAACTCTAAGCTCATTCACAAATCGCAATCAATAAAATCAAGGGAGTAGACACATACGACGTTAGGAGCAGAGACTTCAGCTTCAACAGACAAGATAACGGACACCGTTGTTTTGCTTAGAGCATCAACTAACACATCCAAAACTAACTAGAAGGCGAAAGAAATTACATTTAAATCGAACTCACTTCCTGCTAGTTTTAAAAACTTGCAAGCGAAACCAAAGACCTTGTTGCACTACACGGTTGCTGCAGCGACGATCACACAAACACCGCGAGTTGCATTCGTATATCCCACCCACCGTGAATTGAGCCAGGCGTCTGTAACGGTATCCGGCCTGAGTGTCGACCATTCCAGTAGGATTAGTCAGTGAACTGGCTTCGGCTGTGTGCAGCAAGAAAAATGAATTGGACAGTTAACAATCAGCAAAACGAAAAAACGTCCGAACTCAGTGAGTTGTGGGTTCCGTAATTGAATGAATGCAAAATGCATATGAGAAAGCTAACTTACCAGTGAGCTGCTGGCATGCACACTTAGTCCGATCGCGACAATTGTCCGTACAATCGCAGCAGACAACAAAGCTGTCATCGTCTATTAAAGGTACGTCACCAATTGGTAGTCGACTGGGAATATAGTCAATGTAGCCGGGGACCTCGTTGTCGATACTGTTCACGCACGGTACAGGAACGTTTTCTTTTCCATACGAGATATCCGCAATGTGAGTGAAGGTCTGTTCAGAAGCAAGGTTGATCATGGGGGAGAGAATACAAAACTGCTCGTGGAGCGTTTCCTGATATAAGTCGGACAACAAAAATTGGACCGGACCCTCCCAAACACTTTTAGAGGATCTTAAGAAAACGCAGTATTGATAATATCAGTAATAATAATAATAGCTGGAGAAGTCAGCGACCTACTAAAAGAAGAAATAGCGATTGCACCAAAAACAGCCGGACGTGAAGAGGGCAGAACAAAAGTCAAGGGCGAGGATAAAGGTTCATTTGTTGTAAAAATAATGTTGACTATGCAGATTCATTAGTAAAGCTGAATACACTAATCTGGAAGAGTGATTAGGGTAGAGGTTAGACACAAATAGTATAAGTCAGTCTAGAGGACCACTAACAAACCGACTCTAAAGGCATCGCAGGACATACGTTATGCACAGTGCTTTGACCTGATAAACTGTGTCACACTACTTTGGTCCAAAAAGCATTTCGGTCGTGGGATTACTCTATTTACGAGTGGATTCTTCGTGATAGTGCATGCTCAAATTGTATCACAACATTTCCACGGGATGAGTTCTTGCTTAGTTATTAGCCAAACCCACCACATCGCGTCCGGATAGTATTACAAATCCCATATTACCAACAACGGGTTGAAAAAGATGATCGGAGTAACCTAATTTCGCGTTTGGACGAGGTACTCCTTGTAACGCGAACCACTGCTGGTGGTTGAAAATACACTTAGATAGCACTCCGATTAAACCTCCTCATGAACCACTTGAATCATCAAAGGAAACCTGACGAGCGGGCAGGTCATTCCATGTGAAATACCGGCCCATCAGGTGTAGTCAATAGGTTTTCCTAACTACCCACACAGAAACGAACGGACCAAGTTGCCTGCAGGAGGATGATGCAATTCGAAACTCTAGAAAGAGTAGGCGAGTGGTCCTTTACACAATGAAGCATAGAAGCACGTTACAGTAGCTGTGGGGATACTCATACCCGGAGCAACATTTCTCACAAGAACACTATGTCCAATATATCGTCCTTTTGATGAAAAGTGACAATGTCTTGCCTTCATCAGACTAAATAATACAGGACATTGTACCCTGTTTGGCGTCGAACGTAAGATATCTCCCTCCACGCCACTTGGAAAACCGTGTACATATCGCTGGGGGTTCATGTGAAAATGCGAGCATGAAACAGAATTTATAAAATACCTGACGTAAGGGTGGGTATCCGCTTGTCATACTTTGCCTGGACGATGATCACAATTAGAAAACTTTTGTGTTTAGCCTATCAGCAACAAAGTGGTCTCAACAGGTTATCCAAAGAACAAACGACAATCCGGCGGGCTTCTGCCAGGAGTGTCAGCCAAGAAGTTCATGGAAACAGAAGTTGCGCAAGAAAATGGGAGCAGCAACAGATGGGTCGAGTGAGCACTACACAAATTTTTCCCGGTATATGCATACAGACAGGGATTTGATAGAACTGCAGTTCACCGGTTAAATAGACGTCACTAACCTTTTCTGCTCGAAATTCACTATTAATACACAGATTCGGATCGAATGAAAACAGATCTGTAGTCAATTTGCTATCGGTTCGGTCCAGGAAGCGTTGTACCTCATGCATCGAACGTAGCTGTCGTCCGCACGGTGCATTGTAAACGATAAACTGTCGACCAAAGTCATTGGGGTGACCGACCAACAAGTACCTTTTGGAAGAAAAAATGGTATGTAGACTTGAGACCTGGTTGGAAGCTAGATACAAACAGACAACCTATTTCTTAGTTCAGCAAAAAAATCAAATGAAGTCAATGCGTTCTAGATGCAGTATTCAAGGCGAGACAGTACGACGATCTTAAAAACATAGACGCCCTAACGACCACATTTGGATGCGCCTACCCCTGACTGAATGACACCCTAAAACTAATCTGAGTTCTTTCTTGCACAAATATGGCCAAGGCATAAATTTACTGTTGTGGGACCAAAGTGTGGAACAAGGTATACAGCTGGTTATTCCACAACAACCTGGCACTTGCTTTAGTACCCGGGGGTTTCCGATGGTAGAGTAGACGATCAAACAAGATTTGCATATCAGTTCTGTATATCATGAGATCCCACATAAAGATACAACAAGCGAGTTAACAACAAAACAACCGAGAGATCGATCCAATGTCTTTTAGCATACCTCCGGCGTGCATATTCCACACCATAAAGAGAAAGGTCAAAATACCAAACAAGGGAAGTGGCTGTCATAAGTGGAATGAGAAAACACGAACCTCAGCCAACCAGCGCGAAATGGGATTTCTAGTGGATTAAGGCCTTTGTAAAAGTACGGGTCCTCGGAGGCGGGAGACATGGACGACTTTTTGAGTGCAATCAGACAGGAGTGGGTACATTTGTGCGGAACTGGGAAGAGAAACATGGAATAGTTGGCTAGTTAGGTAGGTCAAGCAAATAGACTGTGTTGGGAATTCGCAAAAATGCAGATACCGCGTGCAAAATGCTAGATTAAACCATACTTACCGTATTCTTTGCGCACAAACTGATCTATCAGACCATCCAAATAGGGGACAATGGTGCCTGCACATTCTAGGTCAGCCATTTCCAAACGTCCACTTGCGGTCCGCCGCAGATTGGACCCACGCCTTTCAGACGCTGTTTTGACAACCGTTGAATTGTTTTCTGCGAGTGAGGAGTCTCTGTTCCCGGTAGCGGACTTTCGAGCTTTGCGTAGTTTGCACGCCGAAGACTTGTCAGTCAGTGCTAAAGATGCAGTGGGGAAGTAGACACGGGGAGCCAATTACATTAGGACCATTAGATAAAGATGATTCACTGGATTTCACGGAAACCTCAAACATTCACATGGGAAATTAATAAAGAAATCCGAGAGAGAGAGAATGCCCGAATCCACCACACATCTATAGCATGCATTGAATCCATGACACCCTACCCGTCCGAATAAGCTTTAAATGAAGGTTTTTCGTCCATACCACGTCCAAGCTAACTTGTAGTGCAGAAAATGGATTTTACATGATTTCCTTTAAGTTATGAATCAAGCGGTGCATTGAAACGGATGTATCATCGTGGTAGCAGTGTGGCAGCTCCAAACCTACCAAACAGCAACCCTTCCCGGAGACTTAAAAATTTATACCACAGGATGTCCCACACTACAACAAAAACGCTCCAGAATACAAAGAGGAACCTCGTATAGTACTAACTTCAGAGCTATCATGGTTATTGCATAACCTAGTTGGTCTCTCCAAGGGAGATGATCCCCAACAGTTGGCAATGATTCCACTTGGGTTCCAACTGTTTATGGATATCCCTGGTATTTTACTCTGGAGGTCATTCATATTATTGTAAACACGGTTTTTTGAAGTTGTCTCATTCAGTAAGACATCATAAAAGTTCTCACCCGCGAATGATGGAATAATGGTTCTATGGTAATCGGTCATAACAACACATAGAACAACATGGTTCAAAATGCCCGCGGAACTTCACACTGTTGTTACAGCAAACGTGTCGGGCTCGTCAAACAATTTCACCGTCAACCACTTGAATGTGCGGCCAAAACTCTCCGAAATAAATGTTGGAGGTTCACTAGCTATGGGCATTTCCACTTTTCTTTGAAGCACCATAAGCGTGTTACGCAGTTCGCGATTTTTATGATGTCGCCCCAAGCCCTCTTTTAAAAAAAAACAACCAGGCAACGATGTTTTAACATATTCAAGCTTTGAAAACGCCCGTATTTAACCTGTCGACCCCAGGTAGCCAAAAAGAATACTGTTTTAGAAACGTCTGCAAACCGATCGACAGATTTTCAAACCTTTCAGAAACGATGACTTCTTGATCGGTTACAGGCATTTTTCAAAGGAGACTGTTTTACACAAAACACTCATTCCACCAACCACCACTTTTGGTAATAGATGGTCATTAGGGACGGCTTCTATTTAATTTGTGAAGTGGAGTAAACTCTTAGTGAATATACACTCAGTTGCAAACTAATTTGGTTTTTTCGAGAGACTCACCTGGAACCCAGCTAAATCTCTCGTTTGTGATGTTCTCAGGAGGAAACTCTTTTCAGAGAGGTTGGGGCTGGATTAATGCCTCACACACTGCTGCATTCGTATTCGTCAGATACTGTAACAACAGGTATGCACCCTAACACTTATTCATTTGTGGCAGATCCAGCTGTTCATCATGTCTGCCATCCACGATGAACAAACAAAGTCTTCGCCTGAGATATATGATTCAAATTTCACTGCGTGGATAGTGACGAAGCGTTAAACCTTTGCATTGGAACCGAGTAGCGATGCTATTTCTCCGAGCATTATCGCAACTACACCGAACAGGTGAAGTATGGGTTACAGGAGACTTCTATTAAGTGATGACGAATGACCTCTCTTCGTTGTGAATACGGCGATTTCATAGAGCTGCATCGATTCAGGTTTCTTCATGTATCGGTCAAGGCGGTTCTGCCGATATCGATGCATCATCCGATTTTACTTGGTTCGCGATAATGAATACAGTCAATATTACTAAAAAGCCGGAGTCGAATTACACGTTCCAGTAGTTTCCACACCTGGAAATATCGTTGCCGCATCACAGCTGCTGGCAGAAACCACGACAGTTGTGATGTAATGGAATGGTTATGCCTTAAGAAATGATAGACTGTGGGGTTCTCGCGGACGTAAAACGGCCACTGAAAGCAGCAGTTGGTGACGATCCTCGTGTTTCATAAAGAGCTTACTGAGGAGACACCAGACGAAAATAGTACTCATACTAGTCAATTGTATTTAAGCCATGAACTCTGGTTTCCGTGGCTTTTCTTATGTTGCGGAGGGCGAAAAACTGAACAAAGATTGCCTAAGTGAGAGTAACCAACCAAGATAACCGGTTGGGTAGTTTCACGCGTTGGGACCAAGTTAATGAAGTGAACCAAGGAAAATAGCCGCAACTTACATGCATCCACGTTCCCATACTCTACTTCCAAACGCTGACTCCGACCAAGAGCTGCCTGACCGGGTGCTGAATTCTGTCAAATAAGAGATTAGGTTGTACTATTATCAGCAACAATTCTGGCCGGTCCTTATGGAATGAGTCGAAAAAGTTGACTAATGGTTTCACCCAAATGAAGGCCCAGGGAAGAGGAGCAGGAAGGACTGGTCATGAGAACGTTTGCATTGATGATGAGCTATCTGAACTCCAATTGATAATTGTTCAGCTGTAGCACCCTTTCGGTGCCAAGCTGCCATGCCACACGAAGGAGGCATGAGGGCTGGGATACTGCCAGGTTGCCAAAGCCTAGACAGGGGAAGTCGAGAGGCAGAGGTCCGGTTCGAACCGCGGACCTTCCGGTCAGTAAATTCGTGCTCTAACTACTTGGCCCATCTCGCCCCTGAACTCCAATCTGCTCATTGGTTAAGTTTTGAACTCCAATTAAACTTGACCAATAGGCAGATTACTTAAGTGTGAAGTATCGGCCTTAGCGGAAGGTAATCTAGAACAAAGTCACTGAAAACCAAGAATAACTGACGTACCGAAAATTATTTTACATTACAACAGCAAAAAATTTCAATAATAAGCAGTCCTGATAAAGTAACTCTTGTGTATAAATTGTTGTTAATTATCGTCCAATGTGTCGAAAACAGTATTTGTGGCAGCCGAAGCACAGCAGTGTTTACCATATTCCCGCCGGATTTTTACTAAGTTCCTCAACGTAACAGCTAGTTTGCGGGTTACCAAGATTCCTTCTGATTCTAGTGGCATTGTGTGAACCCGTTTATGGTGTACCGTAGGGCGATCCGTTTGCTTGTTTGGCCCTTGAATGGTGTTAAAGAATTGCTACCTTCCATGGTATTCCGGGTCACGACAAGGAAAGAGCCAAAAGTCTCGAGTCGTTTGTCATGAGAGCCCCCTCCGATCTTTGTTCAATCACTCATGTTTGAGGACAATTACCTCCAACAGAAATGACTAGAGCTATTTTCCTTCAACATGAAAAAAATTCGAGTGGCACACTGGGATCTGATTCTGACTGATTGTTCACAATGACGATGGAATATTTAAACGACAAAATGCTAATATGCCACCTGATTGGTGACGAAACCTTTGCAACCCGGTTGCCCAGGTTGGCGACAGGTCGGTACAACAACTACCGTTTGTTTTCGCCGAAAATATCAGGGTTGTGCATCGTAGCAAATCATTATTGAGGAATTGAAACAGTAGCAGCGCGTATGCGAATAGCTACTGTCAAGCACGGCACTCAGCTCAAGAAAGAGTGGGGCGAGAGGTAATGGAGTGAATGAACCATCTTCCTCTGGCAAATGGTATCATGCAAGAAAATGCCACTTTCCGAATCTAGTGAGAAAAGATTTTTCTCTAAATGACAAGCCAAACCAAGAAAAATGACAGTTTTTGTATCCTATCACACACTTGGAGCAGAACCCCAGTTTAGCGTAATTCGAAAGCAGAACCCATTTAAGTACACCCGAAAGGAGAGGAAGTGTTGTACTGGAATAAGCACGTTTTGCTGATGAGAGGTACTGCACACTCCATGAATGCATTTATTGAGGGAAACCTGGAACTATTTGTGTTCTATAGGCAAGGTAGAAAGGGGCTAGGTAAATTGTAATGGGTTATTGATGTCGAGTGTTTCTATTCCATTCAGTTACCTGTCCAACCTATTTTTTATCGTTCAGCTGTAGCACCCTTTCGGTGCCTAGCTTCCATGCTACCCGAAGGAAGCACGAGGGCTGGGACACTGCCAGGCTGCCCAAACCTAAACAGGGGAAGTCGAGAGGCAGAGGTCGGGTTCAAACCACGGACCTTGCAGCCAGGAAATTCGCGCTCTTGAGCCACCTCGCCTGTCTAAACTGGCGAACGTGAATTCAGGAAGTGAGATTATACTAGTACTCAAAAGGAGGAAAGCGGGACACCGGAGGCTAATATAGCTTCATCGGTTACTACTATCAAAAAATTCATACAAATGCACCATCTACCGGATGCACAGCTGCCATTCAACCCAGAATATTGTTATGAAAGTCTGGATAGACGACACGTCGCTGGAGAAGTCGCATCACATGCGGGGTTAATACCTCAATCCATACATCTCGTGTTCCAGCGAGTATAAACACGTCCATAAGTCACACTCACTCCTCTTCAAAAAAAATTACTGACGGTTTGAGACCCACACTTGTCTTAGCTTAGGGTAGAAAAAAGTGGGCCAACAGTTTTTCAGAAAAATCAAACCTTAATTTCAACTTTAGGTCGTGAAGCGATCCTACTTGGCTAAGTCAGCTGCTGACTGCATTGAGATGATACAAAGATCGGAAAATCATACTAGTCATGTTTAGTAGAGATTGCCTGTTGCCAGTAGGGGGTAAACAACTGACCAGGTCATTGAAAAGAGGCTCCAAGCGTGTTGATCCTCGATAAATCCACTCGCTGTGTGTTTCGGAAAACCGAATGAGCACCAGACTTGCATCCACTTTGTCTACAGTGGCCTGGATCCAGTCACCATCCAGTTCGGTTTCGATCATTTGGCCTGGTTTTAGACGAACCATCGGACGCTGAAAGCAGATTTAATAGGAGAGACGAAAAAAGAAAATCGGGAACAATCACGTCACCACACAGTAGAAAAACTAAGGGCTCCGGACTATGAGGAAGTTTCCCTCATTCTGTTCAAACTAATAAAAACGAAGTATGCGGACGTTTTCCTGGAAGGAGAAGTGGTGCATGAAGGGGAATACAATCGTCGGAGATGTACCCAACCAAGTGTACACAAAGTGTTGTAGTTAGTGGATTTTGTCTGCATGTTCCAGCAATTATGCAGGCTGTGATGGCGGTCCCCAGCAGTCGCTGGGGCCTTGACCAATGGCAACTCCGGCGTAGCTTTCTTAGTTAAAGAAAGGACTCATAGAGGTCAGTATTTCACAATAAATGATGGGCGACCCTCAAACTTGAACTGGCTTAAAAGATCCGAAGCATCCAAAATCAGTGAACGACTCCCAACATTCAACAACTTCCACTAAAAAGGGGTCTTTGATATCGGCTTATTGACGAAGAGTTGGAGGCAGGAGGTGGAAAAAAATGGATAGCTATGTGGATAAACCAACGACCGGTTTCACTACCGTCACTCGAACAAGCCATCAGTTAGTGCAGTCGGAAGCGGGAAACGAAGCACGTCTGCCAGAATCAGAAACCCTACCTGAGGGTATTGAGCGAGATAGCGCTTGATGAAATCCTGTGACCCTTCGGTGGCCTCACGCCAGTTTTCCTTGGCTAAACACGTAGGCAATTATTGTACAAAGGCAGAAATAATCACTTACACTGATGACAGATCCGGTAAATTTCATTGGGTGGAGAATATTGTGTGTATCCATCATCAAAGAAGAGCAAATAACTGTAGGAATGATGAGGTTTCAAAGTGCGAAGGAGAGGCATTACCGGTGATTATTCCGTTCACTGGGAGGCTCCGCGATTAGGCCAGAGTAGTATCCGATACCTCCACTTTCATCTCGATAGATTGCTGGAAGCACCGATGAAAATGAGTGGTAGATCAGATCAATATAAAATAGGTTCGGCAAGTGTCATGGTTCAAGACAGCTCACCATTTATGGCAGAAACTACTGGACGAAAGGTCTGTGGTTCGGATCCAACGCTGGCTTGGATTAGGCAACCCGGCATTGGGTTGCACGGTAGCTATGCATGGATTGAATGACTATCATTTACTATGGGTCAAACGTAATAGTTATCCTGATTTGACAAAGTCTGTATTCACAAGAAACGTCGACAGAGAAGTTACACAACTGGTCCCTGGTCCATTAACAGAAAAGCAGGCTGGAGTTGCTCGCCTCTAGAAACACTACCCGCAAGTGATGACTTACATGCTTCTAAAAAAGATAAAGCACACAAAGAGTCGAATATAGCTATCATCATAACAGCAACGCAATAGTTGCCCGCCTAGATACACAAATTCAGAGAAACATCCGATTCCAGAAATGAATTGGTCGTCTTTTGGTTCCCCTGAATGCTCTATGCGGCCTATGGCCAATTCAACTGGGCACAACGTCATTTGTGAAGAATTGTCAAAAGAATGCCTCAGACATCCTTGTAGAAATACGGGTTAAAATGTAGATCAAGAATGTCGTCAGAAAGGTCTACTGAATAGACGAATCGGAATGTCTCTGTCACATAAGTTGACTATATTCAGTGACGAGTTTCAAAATGCATAGTTAAATCTGCGCATCATTTGTAAAAACCCTAGACTATTCTCGTTAAACGAATTTGCTGCCAGGCTGTAGGCAGCAAAAGTCCACGGGGCGAAACTAAATAAACTGTCATGCTCAAAGAAACATGTCGTTCGGCTGTGGCACTCCCTAGCACATATCATCTATTCACCTCCAAGGAAGCACAAAGTCGAAAACTGCTGACCAAGCCCAGAATTCAGATGACCAAAAGCAAGGACGACGGCATGCCACTTTTAACTAAAAAGGTACTGACTCAACACATCAGGTTCAGTCAGAGTTTCATGCTCAACAGGTTCATTTCACATTGGGTACCAAATCAAAAATTAAAGGTTCATATGACAAGGAAAATAATCTATTCAGAGAAAACCGTCCATCGAGTAAGCTCTCAGCTGTAACATCCTTTCGGTGCACAGCTGCCTTGGCACCCGAAGAAAGCACGAGGACTGAGATACTGCCAAACCACCCAAAGCTAGACAGAAGCAGTCAGGATCCAGAGGTTAGGTTCGAACCAAGGACCCTCCGGTGACTAAATTTGCGCTTTAAGAACTGAGCTACATTTCCGCGCTACCTTACAAAAACACAGCAATGAACCTCCGATATGCAGACGAGTGCCCAGTAATAAATCCGTACTTCGGATAACAGTATGGAGGCTGAAAGAGGATAGTAGATGTACTTTCCCATCATTAATAAGGTCAACAACCAGAAATATGGACCTAATAACATTCGTAAAAAACGAGTTGATTGCCAAAATACGAACCGGATAAGTCACTCAATCAGTTGATCAACCAGTTCGAGTTGTATTGCTCTGTTAGACGGGTACCGCGGTGAAATGCCCCCATCTCTCTCTCTCTCTATTTTTGCCCTGAATGGAGTATTCCTTCTGCAGGATCACTTTAGTCTTTATACTTGAGCACCTCATCTGGAAGAAGACTGCTGAGCAATAGAAGGGGAATTTGAGATAAAGAAAAAAGGCGGTACAGTTTCAGCTTACATCTGTACAGTCGAACGAGTGCGAACAGTCTGAATCAAAATCTAGTGATCACCCAGGTACCCAAAACTCGTTTGAGTCTAAAGATACCCTATCAACTTCAAATAAGCCTCCACAGGTGGCCCGAAATTGAATCCCCTTTGAAGAATGTCGCTGAAAGGTGCTGCCACAATACGACATCAAGCTCTTTATCAGAACATATATTAATATTATACTACTGCCAGCAAGTAGTCGAAGCTAGGATACTTCATCTGAATGCCTCTCAGGATTGTTTTTCCTAACCCACCCGGGTAGGCTTCGGGAACGATTTGCGAAATAGCATATGCTTTAGAAATTCGCTGTGCGTGAGGGTATAGTCACCTAAGCCAAAGCAGGACGAAGAACGGCTTAATAACAAGAAAAGAAACAGGCAAGAGGTATTCGGTACCGTGGTGAAATGAACGGAGGTTGGCTGCTTGAGCGCTTGGAGGCAGCGACAGGTCAGCACAAAGCCCCCTCCCTCATCCATTCTTTTCTTTCATTGAAACGATTCAAATATAGATATGTAAACTCTGTGGTTGTACGGCAGTGAAGCATCAGTGTCAACACTGATGTTGCTGTTTCTAATGATGATGAACGAAAAACACTGACAATTTACAGCGTGAAATCCGCCGACAGGAATGGCCATTTCCTCAGCGAATCACGACTGGCGAATAAACAGAACTCCGTGTTTTCTGTATGGCTGTTTCAGAAAGTAGAATAAGCTCTTTTTATCACATATATATGAAACATACAGGAAGGGAGAACTCACAGCCAGAGTCCCATAGTAAAGATGGTAAAAACAAGTAAAAGTGCACGCACCTAAAACTTGACGGAGGAAAACATTAACCCAGCTTCAGGGAAGTTGGCAACACAAAACAACGAAGGATGGCATGCTGAGGAGTATTTTGGAAGAATTTCGCTCCACACCAGGCGGAAAAAACTTGACAGCTAAAGCTGGACGACAAGCCCTGCGTGCTAGCAACAGCGAGATAAGGTTAATGGAGTCACATGCCAACGGCGACAGCTTCTACGAATACCCAACACACATCGATGATTTCTGACTGTTTATTTTCGACACATCGTAAGAGATACGGTAGGTCCGTTAGAGTGTTTTCAGTGATTTTGTATACACTCCTCGTCTTCTGTTTCTGAATTCAGCGATCTGTGTTTTCTGTTTGACTTTTCGGAGTGAGAAACCTGGCCGGCTCTGACTGGAAACAGAATGTCTTCAAAGGAGAGCACGCGGCAGCATAAACCACTACATTTTGTAAAAAAGAACGCTTCTCGGTGAACCCTCCAGCGAACTTACTTCAGCCATTAACAAAGACTAACGTTCACAATGAAGGGCAGGCAACAGATGAGGTTAATCCCACTCAGGAAAGCTATAAACTCTGTGGACAACGACAAAGAGGCACTGACAAAGGATTGTCAGAATAAGTTAATAACTGTGCGTTAGAGAAGCAGAATAAGTGGTGCGGGATCAAAACTTAGCGACCTTAGGAGTTTCACCCGTTAAAGGCACACTTGGTCTACCTTAAACGTGATATCCAACAGAATTCAGAGCCAGTGCAAGCAAAATCACTTAAGGCTTGGTTACCATGCAGAACACAGAAGCGACGTAAGTCATGACATTCGACAAAGTCGCATTCGGTTATAGGTATCCTCAAAGACACACTGGACAGCAAAGCTGTGACATTGAATTGAACGTTGATGTCAGTCGGCCACACCCACTGTAGTTACCGACACACGACATACTCATGTCTAATACGAAACTAAACAAGCCCTGTAGCTTGTCTAAACAAGGCTGGAGATTTATCGAGAGGAGATACCACACAACTTCAAGACAACGACATTGAACAGCACAACTCACATACTACACGAGCACCGACAGGATACTTTTGCTTCAGATCGGCGGCTGAAACCGCCAGGGCGAGAGAGGCCAGAGATGAATGGCATATTTCATCCTTTGCACCAGGAGCACTGTCCAAGAGGACCCTGTAAATAGCACTGTTTGGTCCAACAGCTCTCGTAGAGTTCGGGTCGTTGGATGTGGCAGGAGCAGGGCAGGATATAATACGACCAGGGAACCAAGTATCTCGTCCTTTGCGGCAAAGAACTGGTTGGGCCGCTGTGAGGGAACTAGAAAGGCAAAGCGTCATGGTTGAGTTTTTCAAACGAGTGTGATGACCTGGCGACAGGATTTCGAAAGCATTATTGTTCGTTATTTTGTGTTCTCAACAATAATAGGCAATGACGTTGTATACGAGTTTCGCCTTTCAAAGTTATTCAATGGATTCCATGTAAATTTGTGTCCTGTGGTGAATACTGTTTTATTTAAGTGGCACCCAGGGGTAACAGAACAGGGACTCCAAATAAAAACACGATGAAAAATCCACTTGGGGGATACATCGTCGGTTTATTCGTGATGGACAACTCAAGCAGTTGTCCTCCTTTATCTTAGGAGCTATTTGTATCTAAATTAAAGTTGGAACTAAGTAAAAAGACCACATCAATTTATGTAATTAGGTGTGACGTTTGGACAATCCGGCCACCGATGAACATAAGACTGCTTTAGCTAGGTAGCTATCGTTCTTAGCGGAGGACCTGGCAACCATCAAAGCATAAACCCGGAATTTAATCGGATGTCAATGAATAGGTAATAAACTATTCACGGCGGTTGACAGAGACGATCACCTCCGACGGTTTCGGATCAAATACTCGCTATAACAGCCCTTCCAGAACGCCCAAACAAAGAGAGGCTTATGTAATGGACACACCTTGCATATCGACTTTCGTTACTCTTCTATTCGTCGAGTTGTCACTGTAGTCGGACATGCCACAACGCGGCGACCATAATGTTCAGGCGGTGACAACGTCTGGCAAGGGACGGGTTTCTTTCGGAAGGGAACGCTGACTGGAGAGGTTAGCAATGTTCACCGTGACTCTGCCGCATCTTAACAGCGAATGACAGGAAATGAGTCGCTCGGTCAGCTCGTCGCCGGAGGTTCTGTGATTTCGGTCCGCTCCTTACTTTATGACTGAAATGATCAGGCCTGGCAGTATCTAAGCTCTTTTGCTTCGTACTCGTTGAATGATACCAAGGGCTCAGAGGACGCACTTGAACTATCTATTTTCTGAATAATTACTGGTATTTGTCTTGGCATGCTCTTGTGCAGTGTCTTGCGTGCTGTATAAATGGCAAACAAGACTGGCTGCGTTCTAGTACAGAAATCTGTACAAAGCCGATAATATACATCTTCAGGACGTAAAAACACCTCAAAGTCAAATGTGCCAAACAGAAAACCCTGACGAACAAAATTCTGGAATACGGGGAGGATGCATCCGAAGTATCATTATTGGCCAGTAATTTCAAGTAGACTGGATTACTGAAGACTGAGGATGCTAATTAAGACCACAAAATAATCCTATTTGAGTATTCCCGATAGAAAAGACCACATCCTTTAGGACAGCCTGTGCGGGAGAGTATTCCAATGTAATCACTCTTGAGTAGAAATTTCTTGAAACAATACAGGAAGCGGTCTTGTGTTCCTGAAGGAATACACTAAATGGCTAGACGCTTTACTATTGGCTCCGATTTATAAACCAAAATTCATGCTGGCATCAAGAGTAGTAGTGCCAGCGGAAATGCTTTGCCTTGCTCGGTAGTTGGGCACTTTGGGATGTAGCACGCAGTTGCAATACGGACCGAGGATACTGGTGCTGGAAAATAGAATTCTGCAATTCACTATAACCCAATATTTGATGAGTTCCCAACGCTCACAATAGCTTCTTATCACTGAAAGGAACCCCCCTCCCAGACAAGAACTCAAGCATATACTCAGGAGGGGAGACCGATAGAGAAAGCCTGGGAGATATATTCTTTAGTTGGGATGGGAAACTGGACGAGACTGTCCCAGAGAAGCAAAATTTATGCAAATACTTTTAACCAGTGACGGACCCAGTATTATAAAGACGTGAAGGTTAACAACAAAAGAGTTCTACGCCAAATCGATCGAGTTCCCGTACATTCATTATAGCATAAATTCATGCCGAATAAGGTCACAGTGCTCTGAATCTTGTCGTGTTTCTATAACCCTAGATGCAGTAATCTTGAGAGAAAAGCGTGTACCGGCTGTAAGTGTTGCAGTCTAACTGAATGGTGGGGTCATAATCACTAAAAAATGATACATTTGAAGAAATTCGTTCCTTTCTGCTTATGGAACTTGTCACAACTTGCCATTGGTCAAAATCAAGTGTTTAAAAATTGGAGAGAGCCTCGGGTCTGTCTACGACGCTTTACATTGAAAGCCACTTTCGACCACTACCCGTAAAGACCTTGCCGCAGATCGTCAGGTAGGGGAAGTTCCAGCATGTGATAGGTCTGTTTATCCCCGGCGACAATTGTGATGCCATTTTGTGTGGCATTAAAAGAACATGCGTGCAGATAAAAAAGGAACAACTGCAGTGCAAGTACTCACAGCCCAATCAGTAGTTCAGAAGGTTGTAGAGTTCGCCATCCACCCTTGCTTGCTAAACCAGCCGCAGAAACCACTGCACCACTGCGATAAAGAAGATAAAGCAAGAAGAGGATGATGGATGGAATAAAAACAACAAAGTTGCGAAATAAGGCAAGATCAACAGTAAACGGCCAATCCATATATGGATCAAATGTAGCGAAACGTGGATTGACCGAATAAAGCGAAGGTCGCGTTGGAAAGCACGTGGTCAGGCTTCGAAAATCTCAGTAACACACGGTCATGTAATCCGTAGCACGGCCCGTTGACTGCTGAAGTGAGGACAATGAGGGTACTTGCGTAGCTGGTGAATTTAACTTATAGGTGACTTAATAGATGTCAAAGATTTATGAAAGGTCGGAGAAGCTTGGACAACCGAGGATATTGTTGAAAAACTGTTCCATGTTGACAAATAATTGGAGAGGTACGTTAAAGTGCGAAAAAACTGACTTGGTAGAGGAGAAACGAAAATATTTGGTAAGTAGTTTCCTTAGGAGCATTTTTTGATACGACACTACACGCAAGATTGGTGCAGACTTCGACAGTGCACAACTGCTTTTGCTCTTTCGGGGCACCTCAGACATTCCACGTTTATCTAAAACACGAGTAGCATAGCTCAGGCCTATCTGGTGTAGCGTCCTTCTGCTGGCCGACTGCTCGTTTCTCATTTTTCTGACCACGCATAACGTTTAATTGCTCTCCAGTTGTTACTACAACGATTTCAGCCACCTCAAATTCTCCGTATGTGTTTCTGTGCCCCATGTTAATTGGTTATTAACACCTCCGTACTATGAGTTAGCCACTGTAGTCTGTTGCCTTTGTTTTAAACAAGTCTAGGAGCCCATTCCAAGTTAGTTCCATCGGGCGCACTGCTTCGAAAGAAGATATTTTTGGTCCGTTCCTTTACTCAGAACTACTGCCGAAACTTTCCGAATGCTTTCTACGGCATTAACCTATGAATGCTACCCAGTTACACTGTCCGAACGTCTAGGTCTGACGCTCTGCAGCATAACTACCGTTATTTTTGCTTGTCGTGTTACGCTACTGCTGAGTGACCAATTATCAATAAAGTATCTACTGTCCCCTTCCGGCCGTTCCTGCCGCCTAGTACCGACTGCATGCCAACTACGTTTAACCCAACAGACTCAACTGTCCTGTGAGATCCTAAGCGGCACCTGGATTCTCAAATGGAATTCACTTGACTGTATAAAGTCCGCAGATGTTTCACTTGGGTCAATGTTCAATATACCTTGTTGAACTGTGTTCCATCTTAAAGCGATAACCTAAGCAGTCAGTTAAGCACCAGTAAGCGGTTTCAAAACTGGGGTTTTGGAAAAAAAAGAATAAAGATTATCGGTGTGTATTTCAGAGATACGACGTTTGCTTTGAAGGATACGAGTGGTCATCTTTGGTCAAGACAATTACTAGGTTTTTATATGCAGATTCAAAGTTGGGCAACCATACCCAATTAAACTGGTTAATTTCCAACCAATTTCAACTCACACATGCACCAACCTGACCTGAAATTCGGACCAGCACACCAAACATTTTAATGCGTACAAACTTTTACTGTCAATTCAAAGACACCTGATTGTTTCTGCAAACAACAAAAAGTTGTTTGTGTTGCGAACCAAACTTCAGATTAATCCTCAATGATATTGGTAAGTAAGAATAGAGGCGCATGAGGAATAACCGTTCAACCAGCGCATTTGGATTTCTGAAAAAGCCAGTCATGATTCATTCGAGTACAAACAGTCAAATAAATTGGAATAGAAGAAAAGGCGTTTTCAGCCGGACCAATCGAACCTTGGTAAAGAAATGATTGTTTGTGAGTAACCGAGTGTACATCGATCCACAAGTACTGTATAGATAATAAGTCACTTTAGGGGGTGCATAAATCGAATCAGTCCAATAGCACCTCAAAATCCCAACGAACAATGCCAGACATGATGAAAAAGAAACGAAAGCACACAACTCCGCACAAGTGCCTTACTCAATCGGAGATTCAATTACTTGCAAGTCCTCGTCTTCCTTAGCCAAATCAATCACGCGATCATCGAACAACCGAACGACTCGTCCAAAAGAACTGAAAACATGCGTTTAATCGAAAAATGACAAAAGAAACAAACTTCAATTGTAAGTTTTTCATATCAGCAACAAGAGCATCCAGGTTTTCCTTCATCTTCTGCACTCCTTTTTGGAGTTCCTCTTTTTCACTTTCCAGTGCTTCCAAACGACCACGCAGCCCCACGTCCGCAAGCTTATCGTGGACAATCTCCATCAACCCGCATTCTTCCAAAGCCGATGGTATTCGCTGTTCGATAATATGTTGCTTAAGAGCAATGTCAGTCACTGGGAATCAGTGATTAAAGGGGATAGTAAGGTTACCATCATCAAGTTCTGTTTTATACTTTTGTGCAATAAAACCCATTACAAATTCAAACACTTGATTCACGTCAAATGACTTGTAAACGACGTCTGTCAATTCGTCCAACAGCTGCTTTGCTTCGGAAGACTTGTTCATCATAGAGCTGGGAAGTGGACAAAACGGGCAAGTGGCGATGATGATCGACTCTAAAGAATAAAAACAGGGTGTGGGAATAAGCGCTGTAAAAATGGGAGCATGGGGAGGAAACAGCTCGTTCGACGAAACCGTATCAGAAATAAACCTATTCAAGTACTTGTGAATCACCAAACCTGGCTAATTGTGGGAATTGAATTGGTTCTTTCTCACTATCGGCACAAAAACAACCGTACAGGGCGTAAAGTAGGCGGAGTTTGAGTAACCCGATTAATGATGAAAAGCGCTGAGTACTACAGACAGCCAACCAACTCATTATTCAGTTGTATTATATACATATATATATATACATATGTGTGGTTTTATTAGTCATTTTCTTACTCTTATATATCCGTTACCATCACTTATCACATACATAGTTCACGAAATAACCGACGAAAAACCATTAGTTTCATGCAAAAAATTCGCACTGAATGGTTAAATCATCATCATTGACAGCATGACATCAGTGTTCAACACCGATGCTTCACTGCCGTACAACCAAGACTTATTTGAAAGCCTTATTGTAAAGAAAAGAATAAAGGTGGATGGGGGAGGGACTTAGTGCTAGCTTAACACAATCATTCCGAGGTGCCTACACCTCCAGAAATTCACTCAGGCAATCTGGACAGAAACTGACAACAAGAACGCCACTGACATCGGGTGCCAGCCATATCTTGTAGTGTCTCCAACCAGGCACAGTGAGGATCACGCGGTCCCCATCCTGGAAGGCGAGTAGAACCGACAGCACCCAAGCGTTTCGTGATCTCCTTCATACTCCTCTGCCAGGTCATGGGTTGGCCACCTCTCTGTTTACGCCACTCCGAATTGGGCATGGAAAACAGTACTCTCTTCGGCAAACGATGGTTCGGCATGCGTAAAACATGTCCCAACCAACGCAGCTTCTGGTGCTGGACACATTCTTCAATGGAAGTACCCGTTACACAACCGAAAACACGCTTTCTAACTGCCTCGTTACGGATTCGCTGACACCAACCCACACGAGCTATGGTTCTGAGACAACGATTGTCGAACACCTGAAGACGTCTCAGGTCCGCTGCTCGAATAGGCCAAGTCTCACAGCCATACAACAAAACAGCCCGTACTGTAGCTTGATACACACGTCCCTTCAGATTCAGGGATAAACCATTCTGACGCCATAGGTGTCTCAAGTTAGCAAACGCGGCCCGAGCCTTGCAGATTCGTGCATTCACCTCATCTGTCACACTGCAATCAGAACTAATACAACTTCCAAGGTACGTAAAACGCTCCACAACTTCCAGTACCTCTCCCTGGATTGTAAGGGGCGTGTTCAGTGACTGCACGTCCACAAGCATGACCTTACACTTTGTGGGTGCAAAATGCATACCAAAGGACGGGATGACTTTGGTCAGTTCATCCAAGAATACTTGCGCCTTCTCCTCCTCTTCGAACATGAGAACGATGTCGTCTGCATATTCCAGATCGACAAGGTTTTCTTCACTGGCTATTTGAACACCAGGGTTTTGGAGACCCTCCAGCGTTCGTCTCATTATTTCATCGATCACAAAGTTATAAAGGAATGGAGAGAGTGGGCATCCCTGACGGACACCGGTTTGTGTGCGGAAGCTTTTGGAGAGCTCTCCGTACACTCTCACACGTCCGGAAGACTGAGAATACAAAGAACCTGTTATGGTTACAAACTTCCGGGGCATTCCTTGGTGGGCAAGCGTTTCAAGAAAAACAGACCGATCAAACGAGTCGAGTGCGCCTCGGAAATCCAGGAATACTAGAATCATGGGTCGCTTATACGTATGGCGCTGGTCTAGCACCTGACGCAGTGTGAAGATTTGGTCAACACAACCCCTACGAGGCCGAAATTCCGCTTGCTGCTCTCGAGTCAGTGTCTCACGAGCCATCGTAAGGCGATGAAGCACAATTGACGCCAGCAGTCTCGTTACAACCGGGGTCAGGCCGATACCCCCCGTGGTTACCACACTCACCACGCGCCCCTTTTTTGAAAACGGGCACTATCACCGATTCTCCCCAGTTGTCTGGGACAGACTCCTTTTCCCAAATGCATGCAAACAGATCGGACAAGCGCTGAGGACTTCAACGCCGTCTTTGAACAGTGGGGGTGGAAGGTCATCCGGACCGGGAGCTTGGTGGCGCTTGAGAGAACATATGCAGTCGTAAACTTCCGAGGCCGTAGGTGGTTCCATGTTCACCGTCCAGGGTTCTACTTCACCTGGTTGAATATAAATGGTTAAATATAAATGGGACCATATTTTCAAGCCTCCGTCAATATGTATTCCATCATCTGCGTGTTCCTTAGTCTGGACAATTGGAATTTAGAATGCTATATTAAAGAATCAGCGTCAAGTGTTAAGGAAGTCTACGTCGGCTAGACAATATCATACGAATTAAATGAGAATATTTAGGGCTTCAGACGCTTTGCTGAGCTTTCTGTGGACTCCAACTATGACGCAGATAGTTATACTGGTGGGGGGTTCTACATGAGATTTCTCATACCAGGTTGGTCAGTGAATGGAGATATGACGAAAAAATTCCCCTGGTCCTCCAGGTTGACGGTTGGGACAGGCACGATGGATCGTTCCTCAGAAAACGTCGATTACCGTGGAATGTTGGCAAGCAGTTGCTGCCTTGGTGTCAGACTTTTGAGCCAAAGGCTTGTGTCAAGGACCTTAAACCTCATCTAGGATTAGGTGCCCCGACAGTACCCCAGCCAGCATACAGTTATGACCTCCCGTCGCGTGGTCTCATCAACCTGGTTGCCTTGGCTTCTTCATACAGCAGGGCGGGTAAGCGGGAACATGATACCACTGATGCCCCCCATCTTAGGCTTTCAAGTATTCCCTCTTCTTTCCTCCTCCAATCCAAACTGAATACTCTCCGTTTACAGGTTTCAGAATCTCGAACGATCGCTGTATTCGCTTGCTACATCTTCTGTGAGTCCTTCTTCAGCAATAACCCTAAATACCGAACTTGATTTTCAAACCCCGAAAGTCGGTCTACTCAGGTGCCCTTAACGTTGACACATCGATGAAAGCAGGACAAGAGGCAGAAGCACTGCTTGCTTGCACTGATGAAGATGGGTATGTTGTCTGTAAGAAACAAAAATCCAGGACGCAAGTACGGTAGCTGCCACCTTGACCTACAACAACCCCACGGGATACATTGACTGGAACTGGATTCGACAGGGTGCAATCATTCCAGCAAGGCCAAACAGAGGCAGTCAGAGCAAGAGCAGTGAGAAATGATGCTACGGGTAATCATGATACGAGGCGATCTCGGGATAAAATCACACTGTCCTCTGCGACGGGAGTGTGAAGGTGATCAGGTGTTCCCCAGGGGAAGAGCATGTCCATATTTATAGAAGCAGCGATGCTGCCTTCCCTCGAGGAAGGATGGGTTAGGAAAGGTATGCCGTGAAAATCGCACAATGACCACCCAGTGGTTGACCGTGACCGTAAGCGCATTATTCAATACGGTCAAAATACTTCTAAAACAAAGAGTCCATGAAAAGGTTGAATTTATTTTACTTTTTATGAAACTTGACGTTGACTGCTACCAGTTACTTTCGCTTATTCATTCTGAAATCAATAAAATCATAAACTGCACCGCTGGTTACCAGAAGTAGAACTAATTCCCCCCAAAGCATGTCCATATTTATAGAAGCAGCGATGCTGCCTTCCCTCGAGGAAGGATGGGTTAGGAAAGGTATGCCGTGAAAATCGCACAATGACCACCCAGTGGTTGACCGTGACCGTAAGCGCATTATTCAATACGGTCAAAATACTCCTAAAACCAAAGAGTCCAGAGCTGCCCAAAAGACAGTTGCTGTGAGCAATTACATTAGGAGCGAGACAGTGTTGCCTTCCTCCCTGCGTCCTCGAGCTAGGCTGGTCCCCTAAAATCAAGTGGGTCAGACTATTGAGCCATTAGCTCCGAGAAGGGTCCTCCAAGAAGACCCTAACATTCGCTGCCTCCCGGGTCAGACTTGAGGCTAAGGCTCAAGATGGGATGCCCCAACCAAACTCTCTTCCTCGGCTGGGAAACCAAGAAGTACTGTGTCCACCGCTGTTCCCCCCTAACCCCTTCACACCACAAGCAAACGTCTCTGGGTCACTTGACCGTCAGTTATCTAACCGACGGAACTTATGTTCCCCGCTGCCAAATCCACGAGATCCTTTCTATATGGGAGCTTTTAACGTCTGCGCCGTGTCAAATTGGCACACAAGCAATACTAGCTAAAACCTTATACTCTTTTAAGACTTATATACGCTGTGTTGCTGAAACACGCACACAAGAACCAGGCGTGGTTATCCATTTCAATGCACCAAAGACTAAGTCAGCTCTTTCACATTTCTCCCTCCATGTCCGATGATCCATAAGCGACGACTCATGGAATACATAGTGCGGTAGTAGCACTCAGCCCCAGAGCTAAAAGGGTTTGCTGGGTTGCAACAATTGTATTTGCTACGTCCGTTTCTACAGTTTAATGCCTCTCGAAATGAAAAACGGTGCCTGTTTGTATGGTCACATTATGTCCCAACGGACTGCAGTTCTGACGCCGAGAAGGATACTTTTTATGGAGAGTTATCCCAGCTCATTCGTCAAGCAAGAAGCACTGATAGTGGGATACCTGCGGGCGATATGAATGCACAAGTCGGTCGTTTGGGCTCCTTGGAATCACATTTGGGCGGTCGATTCGGAGTCGATTCTCGCCCCACGGACAACGCAGATCGACTTCTTCATTTGTGTGCTGATCATGAAATGTTTCCGGCCAGTACGAACTTCCAGCAGAAATGTTCACATCGCGTAACCTGGCGGCGACCAACTGCAAATCAACCATGGACTCAGTTGGATCACGTACCTGTCAGCCCCTGAGGGATAGCTACAGTTCAAGACTGCCGTCCATACAGGAACACAAAACTTGATTACGACCACTCCATGGTGAGTGCAGGCCAGGCATTCTGCTTTCCCACAGGTCCCCGCAAGTCAACAAGAAGCATACAAATCCACCAGCTTCGAAAGACTACCAAAGCTCAACAGTAATGATCTCAGCTAGCCCAACGACTTTCTGCAGTAAACCAACACTGTACTGGTAGTGAGCATGTGGATGAAGCGTAGCAAAATGTGAAAGCAGCTGTGTTAGCGGCGTTTAGTGCTGTCTGTTCGACCTCTCCGATTAGACCACAAGACCACTGGATGTCTACCAGATCGCCATCCATGATTAGTGCCAGAAAATTCATACCAGTGAGCAACGAATAAGATGGCGCATGCAAATCCCTCAAACGCCAAATAGAGAAGAGTCTAAGGAAGGACTGACAACTCTGGTGGACATCGGAAGCTCGGGAGATGGAGAAAGTTTTAACTACAGGAAACAGCCGTGCACTGTATTAACTGATGTGATCGACTGGCTCTAAGAGAGCAGCGGTCACTGAAACGATAAGTGAAAAAGGTGGCTCATTAATTCACTCACGAAAAGGTCGACTGGAAAGATAGGCCGAACAATTTGAAGAACGGTCTAGCTGGTCTCCTGCAAAACAGCCTCTGTTGATAGCGCATAAGGGCGAAATAAAAAGATCGTTCAGTTGTAACACCCTTTCGGTGCCCAGCTGTCATCCAACCCAAAGGAAGCACGAGGACTGACATACTGCTAGGTTGCCCAAACCTAGACAGGGGATGTCGAGAGGCAGAGATCGGATTCGAACCACGGATTTCCGGTCAGTAAATTCGCACTATAACCACTTGAGCCACTTCGCGCATAGGGGCGAATGGAATGTAAGCCTCAATCGCCCTTCGGAACAATAAAAAAGTATGAGATATCGGTACTGAAACGTAAGAAGTCACCAGGACCAGACGGTCTGTATCCAGTCCTCTTCAAAGAACGCGGAGGATCCCTGGTGATTTATCCGACAACGCTTATCTGTGCTGTTTGGAACGAAGAGTAAGTGCCTTCAGGATGGGTCATGTCGACAGTTGTTCCTATAGTCAAAGAGGATACGTTGGTGCCGTGTGAGAATCACCGAGGGATCGGTCTGGTAGCTGTAGCATCCAAGCGGCTCCCTGGTCTTATCCTTCGAATGTTGACTGAACACAGAGGGGAGGCAGATTGACTAAAACAAGGCTGAGTCCCGTACTGCAAGAGGATGCATCAGAGACTCACTATCAGTCTCTGATGCATGTGGGGTCAAAGTGCTACCGAGGCGTTCGATCACAGTCATCGAGTACGTAGACGTCATCATCATCATCATCATCATCACTGTCAGCTGTAATAACTGCGTACTCGTCGTACAGTAGTTTTAGTTGCCGCAGTTTCGTTCACCGATGATTTGGAGGGAGGTGGGGGAATTGGGAAGGGAGCTATGCATTGAAGGCAACAACTTGGATGCATGAGCGCCACTGAGAGCGAGACTGGGCCATATCTGACAATGTCTCTGACCATTGATGTGGACCGTCTCGGGGGTCCCCATCCAGGAAGACAGCAATGACCAGCGCAGCTGAGTTTGTTGGTAATGGCTTTCACACTTCGCTGCCAACTCATTGTTTGACCGCCTCTGGCTCTCTTCCACCATTCACGTGGTTGTGTGAAAAGAGCCCTTCGAGGAAGTCGGTCGATTGGCATACAAAGCACGTGGGCAAGCCAATGCAACCTATGCAGTGTGATCAGTTCATCTATCGAGGGTGAGTTAGTTCTCCCGAACACCCTTCTGCGTACTTCAGCATTGCTGATCCGGTGTTCCCACCAGATTCGGGCAATGCTCCGAAGATATCGAGGATTAAACACTGAAAGTCTTTTGACGTCTTCGGCGTGCAGCGGCCAGGTTTCTGACCCGTATGGTAATTTGGAGCGCACCGCAGCATCGTAAACTCGACCCTTGACAGAGAAGCTGATGTCACGCCTACGCCACAAGTGACGCAGGTTCACAAAAGCTGCTCTAGCCTTCCCAATCCGGATAGAAATTTCATCTTTCGGGTGACCACCGGGACTGACACGGCTGTCCAGGTAAGCCAATTTGTCTACTACCTCAATCGGTTCATCCGCAAGCATGAGGCTATGGTTCGAGCCCACCCAGTCTTGCAGTAGCACTTTACACTTTGCAGGTGTGAAGCGCATACCAAACCGCGAGGCAGAATTATTTAGATTATTTAGTATTGTTTGCAATGCCACGGGGTCAGATCCTAGAAGAGCTATGTCGTCTGCGTACTCAATGTTTGTGAGCGGAGGCCCAGGGAGCACGTCGACCCTACAGGTATTAGAGCTGGTAGTGAATCTTCCATGATCGTATCAATGACGAAGTTGAAGAGGAAAGGTGAAAGAGGACAGCCCTG
Source organism: Opisthorchis viverrini (assembly GCF_000715545.1). Lineage (NCBI taxonomy): Eukaryota > Metazoa > Platyhelminthes > Trematoda > Opisthorchiida > Opisthorchiidae > Opisthorchis > Opisthorchis viverrini. Next base: position 419,690 of record NW_008751862.1, read on the forward strand.
TCAAACACCACTTGATGTGGTGAACTCGGGCGAAAGCTTCCCGTAGACCTTTACACGGCCGCGGGAGTTGGCTTACAGCGCCTTAATGAGGGTCAAGAATTTACGGGGGATACCTTTGCTCCGCAGACACTACCATAGTGCTTGGCGGTTCACAGAGTCAAAGGCAGCTTTCAGATCAAGAAAAACAATCATTGTTGGTTGCTGGAAGCAGTGTCGCTGTTCCAGAATCAGTCGGAGGGTGAAGATGTGATCGATGCAACCTCTTGCAGGACGGAACCTGGCTTGGTTTCTACGGATCTGCCTCTCCTGTGTTTAGTCAACCTTCGAAGGGTAAGCCTAGAGAACACCTTCGATGCCACAACTGACAGACTGATGTCGAGGTGGTTTACGCATAGCGTCTCCGTACCCCTTTTGTAGGTAGGGATAACTGTCGACATGCCCCATTCTGCAGGCACTTTCTCTTCGTCCCATATAGCACCAATAAGCTTTGTCAGATGGGTCACTATGGATTTTCTGCCTGCTCTGAAGAGAGCTGGATACAGATCGTCCGGTCCTGGTGCCTCCTCAAGTTTCAGTACGGCTATTTCGTAGCTTCTTTCTTCGTAGAGCTATCGTAGACGATATAGCTCTTCTGGAATCTGACGCTGTGGTGTTGCAAACAATATATATATGATCTAATTTTGCGTCACGGTTTGACACGCGCTGCACTCCTGCAATGTGTGGAGTTCTGCTGCAAAGCGGAACAGGCTTGAACCGTAACTTGTTGCACGCGAATGGACCCATTGAGTTAGTAGATAACTTCGATTGCCTGTATCAAACTACCTAGTTGTCTGTCTGTATCAAACCCCAGGGTCTTCCACCATATCCATCGGATTGAGAAGGCCAAATGAGCTTTTGTAAACCTGGCTAACCTGTTGGGTAGATGTGACATCAGCTTATCCGTTAGGAGTCGAATTTACAATGTTGCGGTGAGCTCAACATTGTGATCCTGGTCCGAAATCTGGCAGCTGCGCAAAGACTCTCGGTGTTCAACGACCGATGCCTCCGGAGCACTCACCCAGTCTGTTGGTGTCCGAAGGTCATTCGCCCCTAATAACCGAACAGCACGTCAATTGGACGGATGTGTCACGTGCGGGCTACGGCCAGACGATATTATGTCCTGATTGGTCAGAGTGCCAATCAATCTGCATCGAGCATCTTTAGCTCGACGCCTCTCGCCCTTCGTGGAGACTAGCGCGAAATTGTGAAACATTCTGTGTAATAATCTCCCCTTGTTTCCATAAATGGAATATCTGGAGCTACCGTGGCTTTTGATAAACCATAGTGGGGGAGTAGGAAGGCAAGGTCTGACACAGAGCTGCTCGACTCTTCAGCATGTCAAAACGGGTGGTAGGACCGCGTCCGTGATGGCAAAATTCATGGAATATCTCTTGGACGAAATAGTTCACTCACAATCGATGGGCTTATGACACTGCGTAGGATTCGTTTTCTTGGCTACACTGCCGAAGATAAGTTTTATGACGTACTGAATGCCCTGTTCCGGAGAGCTGAAAGCTCAGATATTGTTTTGGTTGCCAGCGGTATAAATGAATAAGTGAGCAGGCTCATTGTACCTGAGACTCGCTGAAGAGATTGACGTGGATTGGACTCGGTAAGTATGGACACTGGTGAATGATTGCTTCAGCTGTGTGCTGACCACGGGCTGATATTTTGTACCCTTGACGTTCGAAATAGCTTCAGTCGTCTGGTCATATGTTATCCCCCAACGGCGTGCCAGATAGGAACTTAACTTGATCACATTGCGATCGTTAGCGACGGCGTAGATCAATAAATAACTGCCGCTCGTTTTCGAACATATTTGTAGATTCTAATCACGCGCCGGTCCAGAGTCACTTTTCCTTTCCTTCTTGAGGGTCGTGTGAGGTCGCAAACGTCGCCCGGCACCTAGGAGAGTGGCAGATCCGGATGTTAGGCGAATTTATCAAAACTGTCTTCTAGAATTCCTTCTAAATATTCCACAATCAGAAGTGAATTCACACGGGGACAAGGTTACCACCTCTGCACAATGCTGGGAGATTTATCGTTTGCTACCAGGCCACTTAGATCAAACAATAGAATTGCTTAAATTTTGGGGAGGTATCCCAGCCAGTCTTGGACATAACTTGACACAACGAGTCGGCAGACGTCACGTGAAACTGAGCGTGCAAAACGATCATGAAGTTTACAGACACGAAACGCCGGGGATATGGAAGAAGCCCACAAAGCCTGTAATGTCCGAGATTATTTCACTTGATCTTTGTGACCGGGCACGACAGACCACTTGTGACACAAACCATTAAGGAGCAAAGTAGCACGACAATCTTGAATAAGGAAGAACACACTCCAGGCCAAATACCTCGAACAACGACTTTCTTGGCTACAAGCGACTACTCATCTGGGACCTGCAGCCAACGCAGAACCCTGGTCGGTGAGCGTCGAACCCCATAAAATCTCGGAATTTCATGGATGCATGTCGTCTCCCAGGGGCCACCGGGGTCCTCTTCCAGTTGATTTTCCTCCGGCATCAATCAAAGACTTGATGGAAGTCCTCTGTTAGTGCTTGTCTGGCGTGTTTGCCTGTATTTTGGAGGAGAAAACTGTCCCAGGCACCCGGGAGAGTCGGTGATAGTGCATATTTTCAAACCGAGTTTGTAGTGAGCGAGGTACCCACAGAGTGGTCAGCCTAGCTTCAGCTAAAACGAGACTGTTGGCGTCACTTGCGCTTCGTCACCTTATGATGACCCGTAAGGCACTGACTCCAGAGCAACAAGCGAAGTTCCGGTCTTGTGGGAGTTACATGGACTAAATAATTGCAATCCATCATCCACAATTTTAGAACTCCTGGTTTTCCTTGGCCCATTCGACTGGGTTGACTGCTATCTTCTGCTTAATACGCTGGCACATCATGATGTCCAGGCAGTTTGCGATTATATAATACGTTCTTTGATTTTCTGACTTGCAGGCGTGTGACCGTAGCTCTTGTAAGATGATGTCAGAGAATCCACAACAAGGCCAATACAAAGCGAGTTTTTGGTTGTGTGACCGGAACATATGTCCCGCACCAGAAGCCGCGTTTAGCGGGATACGTGTTGTACATGCAGACCATCGTTTGCCGGATGGTCCAACTCTTGACCTGGTGGAAGGACGTGAAATATATCTTGAAGTTCGGGTGCTGTCGATTCTCCTTTCTTCCCGGGATGGGACTGCATGATCACCACTATGCCTGGCTGAGGACGCTGCAAGATATAGCTGCTAAACGATGTGAATGGCATTCTTGTTAGTTAGTGTCCGAATAGGTGCCTGGAGGTGCAGGAACTTTTGAGTGGTTATAGCAAGGTAGCGCAAAGCCCCTTGCCTGTCCGACTTTATTTTTTTCTTCAATGAAATGCATTTAAATAAATCATGATTGTACGGCCGCGAACCATCAGTGTTAGAAACTGACGCCCTGTTGATCATAATGATGAGGATGCTCCAGAGAAACTTCGGGCCGGACATCCATGAACAAAGTTAGCAAAGTGAGATGAGACAGTCTCAACTTACGCCACTCATCATCGTCATCGACAACATGACTTCAGATTTCAAAACCGATGATTCATTGCATGTGGCGAGCTTGCTGAAAAACTTACTGTTTATCCATAGTCGTTCACATAATTTCACGTACACTTACCTCATAATTTATATAGATTTTGAGGGAAGACCAGAGGTCGCCAGGGACAGCGTTCCTGGAGATCGACAGAGTTAAGAACAGCTCTGTGATCAAGATCAGACAACGTGGGTGCCAGAAAGAGTGGCTTCAAGGCTTTCCTACCTTCTTTGAAGCGCGCATGCTGCAGACCACAAGGGCATGAGCTTTGTGGTGCTAATTGACTCGTCTGAAATAGGAGGCAGCTGTTGTTAGCAGTGAAAGTCTCTTCATCTCCTGGATAATCCATCTACTGTTCTCTAGGCTCTTGATTATCCAACGCTTAAGGGGTTTGCTTGCACCGTTCGAAAAGTTGAGAACATAGATTCTTTAGCTCGTTTTCATACAGCCTCCATTCCGTCTTCTCCACCGAAGCTGTACATTTCCAGGAGCTTCCCAGCTAAGTTAGCTGAATGCTTTTGGGCTCGCCAGAGCGCACCCTCGGGCTCAAACACCTACTATCAAATCCTGGCATTGTAACGCCTCCGCCTGTGCAAAATCCAAGAATTCTCACGCTTCATCTACTTGAGATCTCTAGCCGGAAGCTACATCCTCCGCCTCCTCCGAAGCCACGCGCAGCCCCACCTTTACAACCTTTAAAAAGCACATCAAGCCATACACATCACGTGCCTGGAAGAAACTTGAATCTACAACGACCAATGACTAGCTCCGATCCTCCTCCGTTTCCACTATCCAAGCTACCAACTTTTGTCCCGCCTGAACACCATTTTCGGCAACCATCCACTCCTCCGCAGCCGCCATCCCTTTTTGCATCCTATCCCCCTCCATACCTGCCGATTCAGATAATGATGCGGCCGATAAATCCACATTCAACTGCATGCCCTCCTCCCAAAGTCATTCCGTACCCCATACTGAGCCTGATACAGCACCTCCTTCCATGGATTCAAATCAATTTCAACGACGATTTACCCATCTACCACCGGTACTGAATACCTCCCCCCAGACTCCGAACCCCGTTTCATATTTCCCCACCTCCAGGTTTCGAGTCCCCTTAGAACTGAACCCCACGGTGAGTGAGGTTTCAAAGTCCCTACTTAGCACCGTTTGCTCGCCAATGAGCCTATCAATAATGTTGTTCAGTGTCCGCTCATTACTGCCCAAAACCCATAAGCTCCGAGCAGTTGAATCCACTGGATGACCAAGTCTAATCTGTGTGACTGAAACATGGTTCACGGATGGAACTCCTGACACGGTCATCTCAATCCCTGGCTATGATAATTACCGCTGCGATAGGAAAAACTCAAGGAGCGGCGGCTGTTCCATCTATTCCAAGTCAGAACTTCGTGCAACCCCGCTTGACGATTCTTCTCTGGAAAGGATTCCAGAGACCATTTATATATCACTAGAACAGACCAAACGACCTGCACTAGTAGGTTGGATCTATTTTTCACCTGCCCCCTCCCTCGACTCCATTGCTGATCTTTTCCGTATTATTTCCACTGCACATGCCCTTCCACATTCGTCTAAATTTCTTTTGGGTGACTTCAACCTGCCGGAGATTTCCCGGTCCTCCTCTACGGGCCTTGCCTGTTACACCACGCTGCTTGCACAACTTAGTGTGAGGTATGGTCCCAAATTGAAAGTAGTCGCACTCGTGGCCTACATCCTCTGGACCTAATATTCTCCAACGATGGCCATTTGTCTTTAGCTGCAGTTGATCCACGCTTTCCAGGAAGTGACTACAGCCTCGTTACTTGCAACGTAGTCAGTAATGGCCAAACTGCTCCTCTGAGTCTATCCATGTTTCATCTCCTCTCTCCGGATATTTTACAAGCTTTTTCGTCCACGCTGGCTTTCTAAGATTAGGACGAAATCTTCCTGTAGAGAGGTACACAACGAGTCAGTGGTATCTTTTACCAAAACCTGTTGACTGCTTTTTCTCCTTGTTTCTCCTGTAAAGCGTCTTTCACGCCAGCAACTCCGGAAATGATAAGTTATTAAAAAACTTGGATGACAAAATACTCCGGGCTGGCAGAGAATATCGTCAATGTCAGGATTTCTCATTACCAATTCTCATTAACATACTCTCTAACAACCGAGAATCCTTGCGGGTATCGCTCGAACGCCGAGAGGACAATACCATCATCAGATCTCCCTCGCAATCCAAATTACCCAGCCGACTGTTCCGTTGGCGTTGTACCCCAAACAGCTTGTTTGCTTGTTTGTTGCTTGTTTGCGTTCCACAAATAATGGCCCCACCACTGATCCTGCCAACATCTCAGACCATCTGAATGCTTACTTCACCAGCTGCTACGTACCCCTTCCTCCCACCTCCAAACCCATGGCGGTAACCACCCGACTCTCAGTAACGTTACAACCTCTCTAGCTTTCCCTTCTCCTAAAGATTAAGGAGTCTGTTGTGCCGAAGGCCGACGGCCTTCCACCCCGTACTCTGAAACAAGGCGGCCGAGATATTGGAATCTTTGTACTAAATCTTTTCACCCAGGTTACAAGCTACGGAATCCTCCCCTCCTGGTGGAAGGAATCTACAATCCACCCGCATTTCAAATGCGCATCTAGACAAACCCCTTCCAACTACAGGGGAATCCACCAAACCTTCGTCCTAATTAGAAGCCATGAACGTCTGGATGGTTCCTACTGACAACTAATGCCATAAATGGCCGGCAGTATGGTTTCCTGACTCAATGATCCGTTAGTGGCTGCCAGCTTTACTTCTTCGAGACCATCAAGGAAGCCTACGTCGCTGGATACTCCACTGTAACAGTTCACCTGGATATTCAAAAGGCCTTTGACCGGGTCCCCACGCATCACTTCCGTATAAACTCAGTACCGTTGGCATCACTGGAACCTTATTTCAGTGGTTCGCCTTCTACCTAGCCGACAGGACTCAGTTAACACAAATTGGGGAAATACAATCTTCTTCACCATCGATCACCAGTGGAGTCATCCAAGGAAGCGTGCTAGGCTCCGTCTTCTTCTTACTGTATATCAGCGGCGTTATCGGTGCCATATCCCAGGGTAAAGTCTTCCTCTTCGCGGACGATATAAAAATTGTGTACACATTTTCGCCATCTGCACGAGCCGTTACCTTTCACCAGATCTAGCTGGGCTGAGACTCACTGACTCGCTGATCGAACGACTCCGGCCTAAGCTTCGCCTCAATGAAATCCTGCATAACTTCCTGCCACTGCTCCCTCCCGGCCGATGCTTCCACAATAAATGGAAATCCAATCATTCATTCCACGGATATCAATGATCTTGGCCTCAGATACTCCTGTACGTTTAACATTTCCCACAAGGTGCAGTACCAGGTTGCCCGAGCACGCCGGCTCATTTTTTAATTACTGCGCAGCCTTTCCCCTTTTAAGCTATACGTACGACCAATCGTAGAATTCTGTGCCGTATTCTCCTCCTTTTATACCCAAAGTTGTAGGCTCGCACTTGAAAGCATCCAACGCTCATTTACAAAAAAGCTGTCCCCCCGGTCAAACCCTCCCTATTACCGATCTCGCTTTCAAGCCCTGGGCCTCGAGCCACTGTGGCTCAGACGGATAAAGATGAACCTAACTCTCCTACACCGCCTGCTGTACAAAAATGCCTTTATAGCAGAGGCTGGAGCAAACGTAAGCTCACGTTCTCGCTACCAATTCCGCAACTCCGGAAGCCTTTTATTGTCCCTCCCAGCTTGTACAAACATAAGCCACTACTTGTTTCATGTTTACTACGCTGGCGTCTGGAACAGCCTTCCTGAGCAGCCGCGAAGCATCGCGCATCATTATACTCTTCCTCAGTCCGTCGACAAATTCCTTACCTGTGAAACTGCTGCCGTCCTACTTAAAACCCAGCTACCCCCGACCTCCTATATAAATTGGGTCCAGTATAGCGACGATAATGTTAGTAGGCATGTAAAAGATCCAGCTATCATATCTTCCTTACTTCAAGCCACTTAGCACTTAAACGCTTACTTGATCTATGTATGTCGTGTTACCGGCCTGGCTGTTTATCTTTTTCCCCAACCAACTAATACATCGTTCTAGTCAAATCCCTGCCCTGGATTACTCTACCAGCTATGTCTAGTGACCAGTGCTGTTGGCTTAACTCTAACTGACAAAAGCGAAACCAAAATCAGCTTTTTCTCACTACTACAGCAAATTATACTACGATGTATCATCAAATGTACATCAAAAACGTATGACGATTTGCTCCACAGCTCACTAAGCACTCACACACGCAACATCGCGATACGCTTCTATCTGACATGGTAGCCCACACCAACGATCAGTCGCCGTTTAGCTATAGTGCACTCGCCCTGAATATCACCATTCCGTCCCCACTGTCTGATTTGCAACTGTCATTTTACTGCCTCCTCCGCGACCTGCTTCTCCTAGCGTCTGTTTATTGTTCGCTTGTTTAAATTTGCCGAGCTGTTTTCACTGGCCTTGCTGGAGTACATTTTAATGCAAAAGCCGCACTTATAGCTGCCTGGATGGGTTTCCACCTTGCAGATCTGGTAGCATGCAGAAGGGATGATCACCGTGTGGTGGATCGTTAAGCCCCGCAAGGAGTGTCGCTCCTTGGTGTGTTGGTATACCAACCACTCCTAGCACGTGTGCATCGCCGATCTCCGGTGGTTCTGACCCTGGTCTTTAAACAACAACAACAACGACAACAACAACAACGAATAATACGCGCGATATTACATTTGTTTTGTTTACCCTGAGAAACCTCCCGGCAAACGCGCGAGATCACAGGACTGAGCATCTCAGCCTAACTACCTCAATCACGAAGTCCGTCACGGGGCTGTCCAAAAACCGAAGTATTTCAGCGCAGTGGCGGAACGGCACTGTGATACCCAGTTTGATAGCATACCCGCAATTGTTCGCTTCCTACTTTGACCGCTCCCTCTCGCCCACTCGTTCCCGGCAACCGGCAACCACAATCAGTCTTCATTTGTGACCAGCCACCACCGGGGGGCGTTCGTTGCAATCTGCCGAACCTTCTGTCGGATGTAAAGATCTCGGCGATTTCTATTCGTACTCCTCGGCAAGTCGGTCAATTTTCGTACAGTTTGCATGAACTCGTTCTCCCAAGTAACTTTTACAATCGGACCTACTCCAGCCGCAATACTAGTGAGTCGTTTAAGTTTTCCAGCACACTGTGATTCTGAGTTTCCTACTACCATTTATCCATATTGCATATTAGCCCACTTCACCATCCCCACATATGCTTTCCGTGGCCATACGCCTGACAGCCCATGGACATGGAGCCCTAGCGACGGTTTTGTACTTTGGTCCGAATTGGCCGGCCATGTCCTGGCCGTTCTGCTGCCTCACTAGATCCATCATTCTGACTCCACGCTTGCTGCAGTTTGGAGTTTCTTTGTCAAGTTTCAGGCGGTTTTTGTTATGCCCTCACTCGTATTGTTTTTTCCCGCTACTTTTAAATCGTAACGATCAGATCTTGTGTCTTCTGATATGTTCTCCATAGGAGATGAAGAGCCCTTTTAGTTTCGGGTCCCTATTCATGCCACCTCACGTGTGATGAAGCCTACTTTGTTAATGCCCACTGGTTACGTCGCTGTCCCTTTTCCAGGAAATTCCCGTTAGTTACAACCTCCATCATATATTCTCTTACTCTGACTGTAATACTATGATCATGCCTGACGGTATGCTACCCACCAGTTGGGAATGAATATTATTATTATTGTTTTTGTTATTATTATGATTTCGTGATTTTGTCCAGAGAGCACTCCTTGGTTTCGTCTACGATCTTCCAGACGAACGTCTGCCTGTGTCGAGCGAATATCAATGTCGCAAAGCACCAATAAGTTTTTTCTGAATGACAAGAGGTGCCTACGTGGCATTAAGATGGGACTGTATAAATGTTATTTAAATGCGTAGGAAAAATGGAACAGAGGACAATACGGAGCTGGGAAACACACGGAAGCTGATACCTGACCCGCCTAATATTTTCGATTTTCGCTTTACCGCAAAAACTCCGCCAAATATTCATCTGTCTGTTTTTGAATATTCTAACACACGAGTTACCCTTATAAACTCACAAAAGACGCGAGGAGTCTACATTCCACGACGTTTTGAGACATTCAACCCAACCGTGCATGCAGTACGCAAGAAGAACCTAAACACTTTGAATCGGGCCAAGGAGATGTTGCAAAGACGTTGAGTGCACTCGAATCTTTTCGATTATTGTTGCCACCGGGGGGCCCTTATATATAATAACGTCTTGTTTGCGCACAATTTCACCGGTGCATTCTTCACTACTGACCTGATTATTGCATAGCGGGAACGCGCAAGGTTTGTTATCATGAGGCCTTGCGTTCGTATTGGACAACAACTTTCTCCGAATAACTGCTGTGTAAAATAGCCACTTGCGGCTACACAATTGTTTGTTAAATGTTTAGTAAGAATCATTCGGCTGGCAGAACTGTAACATTCTTCAATTTACTTCTTCCGGGCTGCTTCAAGTCACAGAACGCGGGAGCATACCTGACCAGGTAAGCTCAAGTGTTTCAGCCTTACTGTCGATCTGTGAATCTGCGGGCAAAACACCATGGAATATAATCTTCAACGATCTGACAAGCTCGGCAGTGACGAAGTGACATTTGCTGTTCAAAGGCGACTGCACGCGTTCTTTTGGATCTTTAATATCCACTTTAGTCCCAAAGTTTTTCTAACTCCTTTGGTTTATCCTAGACCTTGATGGACGAGATTGGTTGCTGATGCTACTCACTTTTTGTGGGATTGACTTGTCTCTTACCATTGCTCGCAACTATACATAAAGCTGAAGGGCCACACAGGCCATTCTGGGATACTTTACGGTTCTGCAACCAAGCAGGACATCACTCGGGTTGACGAATTTAACTTACTTCCATAAATTTCTAGAATGGCACCAAAATTCCCGTCAATCAACCATAATCCGGAGATACGAAAGCTAATCAGTCTTCAAAACGCAGCAATTTTCTTACGCTCGAACGAGAATGATCACGCTTTACACTCCAGGCATCTGGTCCGCTGCAGGTAATCCCCGTCGGCACCTAACACTGCTCCTGCCTATGGTCGAGGGAAATTTCCCGACTGTATGAGCAGTAGTCATATCCTTCTCGAAGACTTGCATTTTAGGTGCACTTGTAGGACGCCGAAACACATGCGTTACATATATCCTTTTGATTCTCCGTCGGGTCGAAAACACCCAGAATTAGAGTGCAGCTGTACTGCCAGAAAAGAGGTAACATATGCTTGGATGTGTTCAGTGCGGAGCCGTAAAGAGCATCCGTTTTGTTCACAAAACTTCGTGTTCATCCTTCTTAAGTAACGCATAAACCAGACCTGTTTCGTTTCCGATTCCACACCATTTTACCCTTATATAATGAATGCCTCACCCAGTGCCACATCACCTACGGTGGTTCAGCCTAAGAGACTTCTCATTTCCATTGGAGTTACCCACCCACTAACGTAAACTGACGGGTTTGGTATAACTATGGTATCAATTTTCAGCCCCGTTGACCTGAAGTCTGGTACAAGCCTGGCCACTGATAGATTCCCAGCAGAGAACAACCTTACTGAACTTGTTAACTGGCCTGCCAAGCTCCGATGACCTTGGACGTTGGCAGGGCGCTGCGTTGGTTTCAAGGTTGTCATCGATATGTGTGATTACCGCGACTTCTTTGAGTCGGCGAAAAACTCCGGCCAGGGGCACATCTTCGCATTTTGGAATGAATTGGATGAAAAAGAACGGGGAATACTTTTGCGAAGCGCGCGTGACATTAACTTCGGAAGAGTTGCCGAGTTAACTAAGGTATATCTCACCTAACTTTATTATTTGCTCGACTTGGGCTTTTAATGCAAAAGCCGCACTTATAGCTGCCTGGATGGGTTTCCACCTTGCAGATCTGGTAGCATGCAGAAGGGATGATCACCGTGTGGTGGATCGTTAAGCCCCGCAAGGAGTGTCGCTCCTTGGTGTGTTGGTATACCAACCACTCCTAGCACGTGTGCATCGCCGATCTCCGGTGGTTCTGACCCTGGTCTTTAAACAACAACAACAACGACAACAACAACAACAACGAATAATACGCGCGATATTACATTTGTTTTGTTTACCCTGAGAAACCTCCCGGCAAACGCGCGAGATCACAGGACTGAGCATCTCAGCCTAACTACCTCAATCACGAAGTCCGTCACGGGGCTGTCCAAAAACCGAAGTATTTCAGCGCAGTGGCGGAACGGCACTGTGATACCCAGTTTGATAGCATACCCGCAATTGTTCGCTTCCTACTTTGACCGCTCCCTCTCGCCCACTCGTTCCCGGCAACCGGCAACCACAATCAGTCTTCATTTGTGACCAGCCACCACCGGGGGGCGTTCGTTGCAATCTGCCGAACCTTCTGTCGGATGTAAAGATCTCGGCGATTTCTATTCGTACTCCTCGGCAAGTCGGTCAATTTTCGTACAGTTTGCATGAACACGTTCTCCCAAGTAACTTTTACAATCGGACCTACTCCAGCCGCAATACTAGTGAGTCGTTTAAGTTTTCCAGCACACTGTGATTCTGAGTTTCTACCAACCATTTATCCATATTGCATATTAGCCCACTTCACCATCCCCACATATGCTTTCCGTGGCCATACGCCTGACAGCCCATGTGGAGCCCTAATTCTGAGTTTCCTACTACCATTTATCCATATTGCATATTAGCCCACTTCACCATCCCCACATATGCTTTCCGTGGCCATACGCCTGACAGCCCATGGACATGGAGCCCTAGCGACGGTTTTGTACTTTGGTCCGAATTGTCCGGCCATGTCCTGGCCGTTCTGCTGCCTCACTAGATCCATCATTCTGACTCCACGCTTGCTGCAGTTTGGAGTTTCTTTGTCACGTTTCAGGCGGTTTTTGTTATGCCCTCACTCGTATTGTTTTTTCCCGCTACTTTTAAATCCTAACGATCAGATCTTGTGTCTTCTGATATGTTCTCCATAGGAGATGAAGAGCCCTTTTAGTTTCGGGTCCCTATTCATGCCACCTCACGTGTGATGAAGCCTACTTTGTTAATGCCCACTGGTTACGTCGCTGTCCCTTTTCCAGGAAATTCCCGTTAGTTACAACCTCCATCATATATTCTCTTACTCTGACTGTAATACTATGATCATGCCTGACGGTATGCTACCCACCAGTTGGGAATGAATATTATTATTATTGTTTTTGTTATTATTATGATTTCGTGATTTTGTCCAGAGAGCACTCCTTGGTTTCGTCTACGATCTTCCAGACGAACGTCTGCCTGTGTCGAGCGAATATCAATGTCGCAAAGCACCAATAAGTTTTTTCTGAATGACAAGAGGTGCCTACGTGGCATTAAGATGGGACTGTATAAATGTTATTTAAATGCGTAGGAAAAATGGAACAGAGGACAATACGGAGCTGGGAAACACACGGAAGCTGATACCTGACCCGCCTAATATTTTCGATTTTCGCTTTACCGCAAAAACTCCGCCAAATATTCATCTGTCTGTTTTTGAATATTCTAACACACGAGTTACCCTTATAAACTCACAAAAGACGCGAGGAGTCTACATTCCACGACGTTTTGAGACATTCAACCCAACCGTGCATGCAGTACGCAAGAAGAACCTAAACACTTTGAATCGGGCCAAGGAGATGTTGCAAAGACGTTGAGTGCACTCGAATCTTTTCGATTATTGTTGCCACCGGGGGGCCCTTATATATAATAACGTCTTGTTTGCGCACAATTTCACCGGTGCATTCTTCACTACTGACCTGATTATTGCATAGCGGGAACGCGCAAGGTTTGTTATCATGAGGCCTTGCGTTCGTATTGGACAACAACTTTCTCCGAATAACTGCTGTGTAAAATAGCCACTTGCGGCTACACAATTGTTTGTTAAATGTTTAGTAAGAATCATTCGGCTGGCGGAACTGTAACATTCTTCAATTTACTTCTTCCGGGCTGCTTCAAGTCACAGAACGCGGGAGCATACCTGACCAGGTAAGCTCAAGTGTTTCAGCCTTACTGTCGATCTGTGAATCTGCGGGCAAAACACCATGGAATATAATCTTCAACGATCTGACAAGCTCGGCAGTGACGAAGTGACATTTGCTGTTCAAAGGCGACTGCACGCGTTCTTTTGGATCTTTAATATCCACTTTAGTCCCAAAGTTTTTCTAACTTCTTTGGTTTATCCTAGACCTTGATGGACGAGATTGGTTGCTGATGCTACTCACTTTTTGTGGGATTGACTTGTCTCTTACCATTGCTCGCAACTATATCTAAAGCTGAAGGGCCACACAGGCCATTCTGGGATACTTTACGGTTCTGCAACCAAGCAGGACATCACTCGGGTTGACGAATTTAACTTACTTCCATAAATTTCTAGAATGGCACCAAAATTCCCGTCAATCAACCATAATCCGGAGATACGAAAGCTAATCAGTCTTCAAAACGCAGCAATTTTCTTACGCTCGAACGAGAATGATCACGCTTTACACTCCAGGCATCTGGTCCGCTGCAGGTAATCCCCGTCGGCACCTAACACTGCTCCTGCCTATGGTCGAGGGAAATTTCCCGACTGTATGAGCAGTAGTCATATCCTTCTCGAAGACTTGCATTTTAGGTGCACTTGTAGGACGCCGAAACACATGCGTTACATATATCCTTTTGATTCTCCGTCGGGTCGAAAACACCCAGAATTAGAGTGCAGCTGTACTGCCAGAAAAGAGGTAACATATGCTTGGATGTGTTCAGTGCGGAGCCGTAAAGAGCATCCGTTTTGTTCACAAAACTTCGTGTTCATCCTTCTTAAGTAACGCATAAACCAGACCTGTTTCGTTTCCGATTCCACACCATTTTACCCTTATATAATGAATGCCTCACCCAGTGCCACATCACCTACGGTGGTTCAGCCTAAGAGACTTCTCATTTCCATTGGAGTTACCCACCCACTAACGTAAACTGACGGGTTTGGTATAACTATGGTATCAATTTTCAGCCCCGTTGACCTGAAGTCTGGTACAAGCCTGGCCACTGATAGATTCCCAGCAGAGAACAACCTTACTGAACTTGTTAACTGGCCTGCCAAGCTCCGATGACCTTGGACGTTGGCAGGGCGCTGCGTTGGTTTCAAGGTTGTCATCGATATGTGTGATTACCGCGACTTCTTTGAGTCGGCGAAAAACTCCGGCCAGGGGCACATCTTCGCATTTTGGAATGAATTGGATGAAAAAGAACGGGGAATACTTTTGCGAAGCGCGCGTGACATTAACTTCGGAAGAGTTGCCGAGTTAACTAAGGTATATCTCACCTAACTTTATTATTTGCTCGACTTGGGCGTCTAGACAGAGCGTATAGCTCTCATATGAAATTCTATAAAGTCCTGTGTACGCGGGAAAGCACCTAATTAGCTTGCTTAGGGGAGGGAACTGTGCGCCCCCGAGACCGATTAGTAGGGAGATAAAGCAACCCACATTTGCGGCGTTCCTCGTGAGTCTGTGGTGGTTATCTCACCCGAAGTTACTGCGGGGCTTTGGACGAGCTTGAGCTAAAAATTCGGCCCATGGGGTGAAAAATGAGTAGTGGTCCTTCTTCCTAATTGGTGAAGAAATAGAAACGACTATAGTCGTCTCTATTTACAAGTAATCTGGCCAAGTGGCTTGAAGGCTTCCTTATTCGAGAAGAGGATACGCCCCGTTTGGTCGGGATAAATTCTAGGATTGCCTCAGTCACATAGCAAATCACAAGGAACAGGTCTCAATCAGTTTCAATATGATTTCGGTTGTTCTCCCGAGCTCGTATTCCAAACAACGCACTGCTGACTCCTGATTGCTTTTCTATGCCATACTGATTTACACGTGCCGGGGAGCGGTTCTGGTTTACGATCGCGTGCCTTTATGGTCACGGATGGGACTGGAGAGTAATTGGTTCTGTGTAAGCAGGGAGGGTTCAATCGAGTGTTCCAAGTGGAATGTAAAAGCTTCCACCGAAAAAATGCAGATCAGGGCGCGGAGTACTGCATTCCAATAGCGCATAACTCGAGTAGAATAACAGTTTATAGCAGTCTAACATTAGGAATTGGTGCATTAATAATGATAAAAAATAATAATAAATAATAATAAATAATCTTTCAGCTGTAATACCCTGACCAACCAACCAACTCAATTCAACAGCAGTAAGCCGTGCACCATAGGCACCTTGGTTCCAGCTGCTGCAGTTCCGATCATCGGAAAATGGTGGGGTGGGGGACAAACAGCCTTTGAGTCGATGATATGTTAAATTAATTAGAGAACAGGGTAGCTATGGATTAAATGCGATAACTGACTGCGCGATTGGACCATTTCCACCAATATCGCTAACCATTGGTGAGTTGAGCCCTGGAGCAGAGGCGGCAGTTATCCATCCGACTCAGTTCACTAGTTAGTGTTTTCATATTTCGTTGTCAGTTCATGCACTGTCCACCTCTCGGTCGCTTTCATTCAGCACAAGGCTGGGCGAAATGAGCTCTGCAAGCCAGACAGCCTTTTGGCATTTGGAGTACATGTCCTAACCAGCGAAACCTATGAAGCGTAAGTAGTTTATCTATCGTATGAGAGTTTCTTCTTCCTAGGAACACGTGGTGTGCCTCAGAATTACTAGTCGAATGTCCCCACCAGACCCTACTGATACTTCGGAGACATCAATGGTCAAACACATTCGTATGTCCTCTGCGCGCAGAGGACACGTCTCCGATCCATAAAGCAGTAAGGATCGCACCGTGCAGTGTAAACTCTGCCTTTGTTGGGGAAACTCACGTCAATTTGGCGCTATGGGTATCGGAGACTGGTGAAAGCTGCCTTGGCTTTCCCGATTCGAGAAACTATTTCATCTCTAGCTAGTCTGCCGAAACTTATACAGCTGCCCAGATAAATGAATCTACCTACCACTTCGGTCGGCTAGGGTTGGTTAAGGTCTGATTCCACTCAGTCTTGTAAGAACTTTGCAGGTGTGAAGCGAATGCCGAACCGTTTGGCAGAGTTATCTGGGCTATTTGAAATGGTTTACGTTTTTGAAGGATATGAGCCAAGGAGAGCAATATTGTCCCCATGCTCGGTGTCTGTGAGTGACCATCCGGAGAGCATTTCGACCCCCGAGGTTTCGGAGGCAGGCAGGCAACACATCGATAGCAAAGTTAAAGAGGAAAGCTAAGAGAGGGCAGCCATATCCTACGCCATGACGATTAACTCAGGTGTAAATTTGCCATATGCTTGTAGGCGTCAACAGGAGTTCGCACACAGTGGCTTCATAAGGGATATAGATTTCGGAGGGATACCTTTCATTGCAAGATACCGTCACATTTTCTGACCATTGACAGATTCGAAAGCTGATATCTTGTCAAGAAGAACAACCAGTGTGGGAAGTTTCAATAAGTGGAGCTGTTCAAGAATATATTAAGGTAAAGATTTGGTGGATGCACCCCCGAATAGGGAAAACCCTGCTCGATTCTCGCCAGTTTCTCTCCCGATAATCGACCAGCCCGCGCAGAATAGTGCCAGAGAGCACCCTAGATTCGAAGGATACAAGAGTGATGCCACGATGGTTTTCGCATGACTTTTTAAGCCCTTCCTGAAACTTGGATGATGGTCAGCGAGCTCTATTTGACCTCTATTCTGTTTTCCTTCCAAATCTGCAGTATGCTCGTCACAAGGAACTCGCCGCCTTTTAAAAGTTCAGGGTACGGGAGTCTTCTCGCGTTGAAGGTGTGATATCTCACATTAGTTATCTGTTGTCGAAGGCGGGCCTGTGTCGATTTCCAGCTGACGCGCACCGGGTTTTTCCAGGTGAACTGTTTAAAGCACTCAGCTCATCGCTCAGGACGACGATTGAGGTGGTGAATTGCGGTTCCGTCTTCTTCGCTTATTGTTTGACCGACACCTGCCTTCTTTTGGCCGGCTAATCGAATCAGCTGAACTAGGGTGTGGCTGTTGCTTGCAGGCCAATCGCAACTTTGACGAGCTATTCATAGCTCAGCGGTAATGTTGGTCCCCCTACTGAAGACCCAGTTCCCTTAGTTCGTAAGACTTATACTGTGGGTAATTTTAACAAGGGGGACAGTTTTCAATCGATTGCAGAAGGTGTGGGACCGACTGAGAGGTTGTCTTTTCAGAAGGGTCTGGCAAACCTTCTGAAAGGGGGACAGTTCTTGAGGAAACTTTATAGGCGAAGGTGCTGACACCAATTTGTATCAGTTTATCGAACTTGTGGTTAACTCGTCTTAGCTTATCGCCGCAGGCTGACTCTAATTCCAAAGGAAGACGAATCACACATCGATGTCTTATTCTCAGTTTGCTTCTTAAACATTAGACCCATCAGATTTATCTGTTCTAATCGACTTTACCTTTGTCATCTAATCGCAGGCGCGAGGAAAGGTGGCGGTCAATTTTGAGAATCGCTTGCTTCCTCCAGATGAAAAAATATGCGGCTGCTTATCATATCTGCGATCAACCGATCCGCTTGTTTTGGACAAATACCATATGAACGGTATGCTGTTTTTAAAAGGACGATCTTTTTACATTCATGCGTTCGTTTCAGCCCTACAAGCTGTACATGAGGGCAAGGTTGCCATTCTTTTGTTGGCTGGTGGTCAGGGCACGCGATTAGGGTCGCCTTTACCGAAAGGGTTGTTCTGTCCAAACCTACCATCTGGTCGTTCTCTCTATCAGATCCAGGCGGAACACATTCTCCGTGTTGTTCGACTCGCCCGCGCTAAATTTGGTTCAACGGCCTCCATTCCATGGTTAGTGGTTTTGGACTGTTTACTATACCGCGTTTGCTTGACTGCGGGAAATTTTTGCCACGTTTTCCGGGTGTGATTTCTGCGGTCAGTGGGGTTTTCAAACTGGCGTCGCTTTTCAACTTTCAAGTTAATTTTTTTCAAGCTTACACTGGACCACCTCATACTCCTTAATCGTGCATGGTTCATGCGGTCGGCCGCTGCATATCTCCTTTATTGCTGATTAACGATGGTGTCCCCCAGGGTGCTATTTTTACTTTTTTTGCATAAGAGACATGCCCTCTGATTTTCTCACTTATTTAAAATAGGCTGATCACATAGCGATAGGCGCCTGGCGCAAATTGGCGGCTACAAATTGTGCTAAATGAAGGTATTAGCTAATTCGATTAACGCTCGCCCTTAAGTTCTAGAATACCAAAATGTTTTCCTTTTCCTCACCTGTTGACTTCACAATAGGCTACTTAATTGCCATCAACCCATGATTGCTTTCAGCTTCCTTCTTTTTCTGCTCTGTTTTATCAAGGGATGATCTCCTCAAGTGATCCCAGTTGGTCTGTCACATCGTAGCAGTCTTTCACATGGTTCGATATCTAGCTTTTCATGCTGTGACATGGAGGACGCTTCCTGTTTCTCTCAATCATGTTCACAGGTTTTTTAACGCTTGTATTCTCCTCCTCTGGGTTAATTGTTCCCATATCTTTTTCTGAGTAGGACTAATACCTCATTATCAGGTCACTAGAACTTCTTTCTGGTTATAGTGGCTATTCTGACTTCACCGAACGGATTCCTCCCGTCTTCATGCCTCTCACCAGAGTCAGCTCTACCTCGTGCACTTGCCTGAAGTACAAAACTTTACTGTTTCCTAGTTACTCCCACTGCCTTATGTAATAACTTCTGTCTGGTCCACGTTTGTGAAGCTTTTACTGGTGGATATTATAGGCGAATTTTTCAGACATGTACTGAAGTATTTTATCACGAGTGTAATACTGTTGTGAATTTGTGTGATAATACTTCACCTTTGGGTGCCTACAGCTTGACTTCATTTGGCTTACTGTAATTCTACATCGCTGAACCACAGTATGCAATTATTTCGATCACCTTCAAAGCTTGGAAGCTAAGGAGGGCCGTGGCGAAATAATATGACTACTCCCGTTTTTAGTCTCAGGCTGACGGTGGATTGAGCAAAAATGACTGGTTTCCGTGTGAGTGTCAAATTTGCCCAGCTGCAGGCGCAAGCAGTAGGTCACTTGCGGGTGATCCGTGGCTATTGGTGCCGTCCTAGGAGGTATCACCGCGCAACTGTGGGAGTAGTCCACCATTCCAAGCCCTTGGATGGGACGTCGGTCTGTCAACCACAAAACAAAAATGGAGCCACAGGACTAATAATAAATAATACCTCGCTTTTGTTTCCAAAATCGAAGTCTTGCTTTGTGGCATTCATGATTTGAAAAGTGGCATTGACTCTATCCATCACCCCTTATAATTTCTTCTATTGTTTCTCCTCACCGAAACACAAATATCGGGCCACGGCATGCTTGCACATTTCGAATCCCCCTTGCACTATTGTGTCTGTTTTGTGAAGGGAGATAGGTTGGGCCCATACTCATATCCTCTTTGTCTCTCGACCTAAAGCTGTCACCTTGTTGTGTTGGTCGGGCTGTACTAGCTGGAACTCAGTCCCTGAAAGCTGTCCCCCCCCTAAAAAGGATGGGTTATAAAAGTTCGGCCCAAAGCCCCGCACACTCCGATCGCCCAACGGTTGACCTTGACCGCCGGCACATTATTCAATACGGTCGAAATGCTTTTAGAAATAAAGAGCCCGATGCTGCTCAAACGGCACCTGCTGTGCGCAGCCGCATCAGGAGTGAGTCAGTAATTCCCTACTCCCTGCGCCCTCGGGCCAATCTGGCCCCCAACAGCCAAGAAGGTCACACTACTGAGTCGTTGGCTCCAGGAAGGGTCCCCCAAGAAAACCATAACAACCGCTGTCTCGAGGTCCAGAGTTTTGAGTCAGAGGCTAGGGCAGGGCTCCCGAACATCCCATCCTTCAAGCATCTCCACATCCACGCTTGCGGGTCAGACTTCAGTTAAAGGCTCAAGGTGAGGTACCTCGATTAAGCCCCCTTCCTGGGCAACCGGGAGGTATCATTTGCCCTTGCAGCTCTTCGCTGACCGGCCTTCCCTCCATTTCCTCCCCACCCATCATACAATGCAGTGCAATCAACCCATCTACCTATTCCCTAACCACTGTTCTGTACCTCAACCATCACCCGGAAAATAAACTAAAATAATAATATTCTTACCTCAAAAGATCTGATCCACTTTGCAGCGTTCGATGTCCGTACTGTATGCCAAATTAGGCATCAGCATCACTTGCTGAAATCTTACTTTCCCTCTCTATCGATGTATGTTGTGTCTCCGAAACACGCATACAAGATCCCACTTCGGTCTTACTCCTCTAGCCGATTAGGATGAACCTAGATGTTCCACATTTCACTCTTCGGGCATCCGGTAATCCTGACGCAATGGCTCGTGGTATTTACGGTGTGGGATTGCACTCAGCCCCAAGGCTGTAAGCGCCTTACTGGAGTGGAACCCAGTAAACAGTCGCCCTTGCGCGGTGCGGTTGTCTGGCTCAATTAGGATTAACGCAGGTCGATCTGGTAAACGATGTCTGCTTATTGTACCAGCATACGCCCCAACAGATAGCAGTTCTGAGACTGAGAAGGACGAGTTCAATCAAAATCTGTCACGACTGCTTCGGTCGGCACGAAGGACGGATATAGTGCTCCTGGCGGGTGATGTGAATGGCTAAGTTGAATGACCAAGTCTGGAAGAAGCACAATTTTGTGGTCGATTTGGAGTCGATGCTGGGCGTACGGATAACGGAGAGTTGCTTCTTCAGTTGTGTGCAGACCATCGCCTGTTCCTGGCCAGTACGAACTTCCAACACAAATGCACACACCGAGTTACTTGGAGGCCACCTACTACAAGACATCAGTGACCGATGGAGAGCCTCAGTCCTGGATATTACGAACATTCGTGTTTAGTGCTTCCTGAATCCGAAATGCCGAACCCGCCAATGCTCCTTTCTGTTTTCATTGATCTTCCATCCTTTACGGATTCTAAGTCGTTTCTCCAATGATCCATTTGCTTGCCTTTCAGACTCCCCCTTTGCAGCTCGAGTCTTTGGAAAAGGTAGTCTCTTTAGCTTTTGCAAATATTTTCATCTTCCACTCAGGAATATTGCTTTAATGTTTTGGGCGGTGCTCTTCCATGTCTGTGATTTCTAGACAGCATTCCATGGAGAGTTTCGTTGACTTCCTTTCTTCAACAGATGACCTGTGAACCTGTTTTCATTGTTGGAGTGTCGCCTCTCTTGCTAGTTTGTTGCCACTAACGCGTTCAGTACTCCACTAGACTCATCGCTTCCTTTCCATTCGCGATTTGGTTCTATTGTCGAACCGACATTTTGGTTATCTATGTCACGTTTGAGCCCCCCGTTACCGAACATATCTATTTTATTCCTGAATCCACCCCGCTGTCAGACTCTCTTTTACCTTCTATTTTTGTAGATTCTCATGTTTTTCAAATGTTTCACAACAGGTTGTAAATCCTATGCGCAGACATTCATGGTGTCATACAGTTGCGCTGTAATTGCACATCTTTTGATTTCCTTGGTTTTATTGTTTTTAATCAACCCAGTGCTCATTAGTGGTAATGCATTCTTTCCACCCTTGTAAACCACTTTTGTGAATAACAAAAAATCAATTAGAAATAAAAAGCAAAGTCATGCCATCCGGTGCATTTCAGCTTGGACCTAACCACGTAAACAACACTCCAGTTCTTGTGTTTTTGTGTGCCTAACATGACAACTTGCAGTGACACCGATAATCGTTTGGGCAAGGCAAATAGCCTCTCATCGTCCTTCAATTTTTTGCTTGATTTTGAGCCTCAACGTCCATGGTCTAGCTACTCTTCTGAGATCTACTGCACTGTTTGTTTTGTTAGTGAGTCAGACCGGTCGATGTTTGTCTATTCGCGATAGAAGCCTTTTTCATGCTATTAGAATCCTGATGGAACGGAATTTACCCATTTTCAGATATAGCGTTACATGTCGCCCCTATCCTTGCATTGAATTGGCGCAGATCTAGGTTGAGCCCTTGGAAGTGCTTTTATACTTAGTTCGGTATCGTCAGCAAAGGTGGGTGGTCGTTTATATGGCGTCCTTGGTCGAGGGCAGATTTAGTGCCTTAGCCACCAATACCGTCAGCTCCATCCTACCAACTATGAAATTGCAGTGCGAGTTGTTATCGTGCAGCAGTATTCCGTCGGAATTACCTGAGGGTGAGAGCATAGCGCCAGTAGACTCGCGTACCGGTTGAGTATTATAATTTCAAAATAGAAGAAGACTTGAAAGTCAGTATTTGTCATGGTTTAGTTAGTCGTAGCCATACAGAATTGACCAACGGTGACTGACATGCTGGAGTAGGTTTTCCTGTCTAGACGGGGTGATAGACATGTATTTACTTCAGCCTACCCTACCTTCCATGCATTTCAATGAGTACCTTGATATTTTCACACTAGTTTTTGTGCCTTTATGAACTTCTGTGAAACCACACTAATCATAAAAATTTGACCACTGTCAAGACTGCGTTTGACAGATACAAATTTGGAAGATATCTTGATCTTTCCAATGCCTGTTGAGTGACCCTTGTACGGAACTTGAGTCGGCAGCTCATCAGAAGTGGATAACGGAGTTCATCACAATATCTTTCGCGATCACTTTTCAGTGTTCCTGGCGTGGAATAACTGAACATTTTCTGGATAAACAGGTTATTCATATAATTCTGTCGTGGAGTCTATACAACAGCCTGTATCAAGTCAGAAGCGGTTGGAAAAATCATATTTTGTTCCTTTTGGAGGTGTTTCCTCTTCTCGGGTTAAGTCAAGAACCAACTGTCTGCACCCAACACTAGATATTAGTTGATTTTTATGACCACATTTGGAGCCTGAAAGATCTAAAAAATATGCGTTTCATATGATTTCAAATAAATGGTTTCTTGTTCTTTGTTTTTTTTATCGCGTTCCTTACCGCTGTATGAGTTTTGTTGTATAGTTGGTTGCAGCTCTCTAAAACATGTGGACAGAATTTATTGGATTTCCCTTCAGAGTGGTTTCTGTTTCAGTGTGCTTGACGTCTATAAAAAGTTACATAACAGCACGAGTGCCAACCGTTCTAGTTGTAGCGGCGCGATTCCCACCGGTACACGACATCCTGCCAACCCGTTTTAATAGTACTTTACTTCGGTCATCTGTGTGATGAGGGGCAGACCTTCGGTTGTCTCGAATCACAGCCATCCATGCACAACGGCTGGTGGCAAGACTCTCAGATATCAGCACAATGTTATTTTCTCTGGAGTGGGCCGTAGAGAGCCTATAGATTCAGATTTTCAGTATCGGGTGGCGTCGTTCCAGGTTTTCTGCTGACCACCCCGGTGACAATGTCAGACTTTGCGCAGTTCAGGAACAAGGACATACACATGCGTCCTTGTGCTCAAGCTGCCGTGTTTTTTAGTTAGCTAGTCAAGTTGAACCATGCCAAAGGATCAACGACAGGCCAAATGGCGAGACGCTTGTAAATCATTAGAATTGGTGTTTTGTGAAGGGGAACTTGAGGATGTTGGTAGTGTGAGGAGATTTGCAAATTTCCCATTGAGCTTTCGTCTTGTAGGGATAGCTAATCTGCCCGGAAAAGCCGGGAAGCACCCCTATTGGAAACCATCAGCAGTGCGCATCTGGCGAAACTCTAAGGAGTTTCGAACCCGCGACGTCTGGCTAGTCGTCTGAACACAACTGTTTGGACGCGATCATCTGATCAGCGGCGCGACTAACTCATACCTGAAAATTTCGAAGTCTGCTCACACTATCAAAAATCTCTAAGTAGTTCGGAGGAAGAATAATTTCACAAGAAGAGCCGGATTTCTATTTGAAGTCATCACCGACGGAGCCAGTCAACACGTGACCACGTGGCATAGATTCCGTGAGTGAAGAATGTGTGGCGCTATATCCTTTCTAGCTGCGACTCAGCTGGCCGATCAGCTGCTTGTGACTGATCGGTTAAGTGTTTAAGCTGCTCGCCGGGAGGTCGTGGGTTCGAGACCCCCTTGAGTTTCGTCAAATACGCACTGCTGGTGATTCAAAAAGGTGATGCAACTGTACAGTGCTTCTCTCCTTCTCCATAATGATTGGCGGAGTCTCGATGGAAAACCTGAGAACGATTGAACATTGCATTTCAGAATACTGTCTTCGTATGATGGCTTGAATCCTGGGAGTCTAAATACGGGCTAAGGGGGTTAATGTGATGGGTACGAGGCCAGATTAAGTAGGTGACAGCTCCAACTTGTCTAGCTTCTGCTTTTTCCAAACCGAATGACTGTCCTGGATCTCCTTTTTCTCTTACATAATTTCAGACAAAACGCAAGTGAGCGACAGGAATGTAGATGAGTCATTATGGCGGCCGCATAAATTTGTTTAAGTTCTTTTGCCAGTAATGTATACCTCCGCATGGGGCTATCATATTTGGTAGAGTTCCGTGAAAACGCAGTTCCCCAAAGAAGAGTTTGTCCCGTCCTTTGGGATGCTTAGTGCAGTTTCGATGAAGAAAGTTTGAAGAATTTGGAGGTATTTTGGGAGTAGCTTGTTCTGTTGGTGGATAGCTTTTTGAACGTCTTGCGCCTTTAGAATCGGGAAAACGCAGTCATCGATCGGATACTTTTATTCCTACTGTATTTGTCTGGGTCCTTCCAGCTCACTACTTTGATCAGACACCGAACTGGGATCCACGTATTATCTTATTTCACCTCCATATGTACATGAGGACCTTCCACCCAACAAGTATTTGTGATGTTCTTTGTTCTACTGTTGCCTGACCGTGCTCGCTGTTTTTGGTGGACGTTTTTCTGCACTCTGGTGGTCGGTACACGTAACCCCACATAACGTGCTGATTTCGTTACGTCCGTTTTAGAAGTTAGTTTTCCTAGTGTAGTAGTGAAACTTTATCCACACAAACAGCCAGTGTTAGAGTGCTTATTTGTTTCTTGGTGTTTGGTTTTTGCTCCACACCCGTTCGTCCCTTTTTTTCAAGGTATATAATGACCTCAGAACACACCGAGGAAACGACTAGGGCATTCTTCAAATCTCACAACTACTTCGGTCATGATCCAAAGAACATCATTCTATTCGAACAGTTCACACTTCCCGCTATTGGATTTGATGGGAAAATCCTGATGGACCAGAAGTACAAACCGGCTATGGCACCCGGTAAGTTGTTTAGCTTGTTTGATTTTCGTTTGTTTTATCAACCCCACAGTTGCTGTATTTCAAATTCTGTACGGTGAAATTGATTCGGTTGTAGTCAAATGGATAGAACTTTTCATAATGACCTGTTCTACTTCTAACCTTTAGTCTTTTATTGGTTTTCGAGACTGGGAACACTTTCGGCTAGCTCAGCTCTAGCATCACCATTCGATGCATGTCTCGACCAAAAGTTTTCGGGGAAGGACACATCAGCCCTGCTTTTCCCACACACAACCAAGTGTTCACGATGGTTTCTAGGTAACACAAAACAAATGATTTTGATGTTTGTCAGAACTATCTGATTGAGTCTGTTGCATGAGGCACGGAGCAGTTGGTATAACCTATCCTATGGAACGCAAGTTACTCTTAAGCTGTCGTTAGCTATCTCATAGAAATCCCCTCATTCTAACCTAGCCAAAGCGCTTTTGTTGATTAAATATATTTCAGTTAAGCTCCACTGTTTCCCTTTGGTTTTAATTGCAGATGGCAATGGTGGGTTGTACAACGCGCTCCGCGAACGCCACATACTGGACGATATGGCCGCTCGCGGCGTAGAATATGTTCAGATTTACTGCGTGGACAATATCTTGGTCAAACTGCCCGATACATACTTTATTGGGTTTTGTATGGATAAATCAGCCGAATGTGCCGCTCAGGTAGTACAGAAACGTAATCCTACGGAACCGATCGGAGTCGTAGGCATGGTGGATGGACGATATAGGGTGAGCTATGTTTATTCGATAACCTGATTGGGACTCATTTATTTCAATGCTCCCCTGTAATCGTGTTATGACTTTGGGAGTCAGTTAGGCCTTTGCCTATCTCTCCCGGATGTCGGTTCAAGACCAACCAAATGAGATGAAATGCCCCATTCTTGTTGAACGTTCAGTCCTATGCAGGGATGTACGGAGCTCTGTCTAGTACAGATGACAGCAAAATAATCACCCACTTTTCATGTGCTTGAAATTTTACGTGTTTTCTCTGCGGAGTGGTGGATTCGCTGGCTTCAGATGGCATGTTGAGCACTCAAAAAAAGATTATTTGCCGGAACCCAATCCTTTGTATATCATCGGGTGATCGAATTCCCACCCATGCGTAAAATGCACTTTTCTGTGAGGCTGTGTTCCTCGGAGTACCTCTCTTGAAACACTCTGTAATTCATGTAATTTTGGGGCTGAGCAATATCTGTCTTCTCCGGAGACACCTCTATTCAGAGGCATCGTCTTGGAGAGCAGAAGAATACCTTGTCAAATCCTTTAGGACTGCATCAATCCGACACCGATATCAGTGCATTGTATTCCCACAAGCATGCATTCATCTGGTACATGCGCTGTAGAGAATGGTATATTTTCGCTACCCAAAAAGCAAAAAATGATGAATTTGCCCCTCCTCGTGAACAAATTTTAAGATATTTGATTTGAAATCCACAAAGGCTCATGGGCTACTGCGACTTTATCACAATTTTCAGGACTCAAGATACTCCGCCAATGGATGAATAGCCAAGTGAGGAATACCCGGATCACTCATTTCGGCTGAAATATGGTTGTCAATGTGTTCGCCAGAAAATACACCTATAGATTGGCGATGGCCTGGGGCTTATCTGGTCAGATTCTTCACTGCCGTAATCTCGTCAAAAAATTACAAGGCGGTCTGGAGGTAAAGTCGTACTGTCCTCTGCGATAGGCAGTAAAACGTTTCCCCCAGGCGACCAGAATATCCATATTTATGGAAGTAGCGATGCTACCTTCCTCTGAGGAAGGAAGGCACCTTTTCGATGCCTAACTGCCATGTCACCAGAAGGAAGCATGAGGGCTTGGATACTGTCAGGTTTCCCAAGCCTAGACAGGGGAAGTCAAAAGGCAGAGGTGGGGTTCGAATCACGGACCTTCCGGTCGGTAAATTCGCGCTCTAACCACTTGGGCCGTCCCGCTCGGTCCTGAAACTCCCACTCTCCGATCGCCCAACAGTTGACCATGGTTGCCAGCGCATCATTCAGTACAGTTCAAATACTTTTAAAACCAGAGGCCCCGATGCTGCTCAATAGGCAGCTGCTGTGCGCAGTTGCATTAGGAGTGAGACACTAATGCTTTATTTCCTGCGTCCTTGGGCTAGGTGGGCCCCTTGCAGTCAAGCGGCTCAGACCATTCAGTTATTAACTCCGCGAATGGTGCTCCAAAAAGCGTAATAGCTGCTTCCTCGCGGTTCGGACTTTTAAGTCAGGCTAGGAACAAAGCCCTACATCCTTCCTTTGTCTTATGGATCAGACCTTTGGGTCAAGGACTCAAGGTGGGGTACCTCAACCAACTCCACTTTTTCGGTTTAGGCAGCCGGGAAGTATCATTCGCTTTTGCACGTTTTCACCCACTGGCCTTCCCCTACCCACCCATCGAACGATGGAGTACGATCAACCCATCTGCCACTCCCCTACCCATTGTATCGTGTCTGAACAGTTTCCCACTTACTAACCACAAGAGATCTGACCCATGTTGCAGTCTTTATTGTTGATGCTGTATGTTGAATTGGGCAACAGGACCTCTTGCCGAAACCTTGGTGTGAGAGTTGCACTCAGCCCGAAGCTGAAAGCGCCTTACTGGAGTGGATTCCAGTAAACAGTAGTCTTTGTGCTGTGTGGTTGTCTGGCACAATTAAGATCAATGCAGTTCGATGCGCTAAACGGTGTTTGTTGTATCGGTATACGCTTCAACAAATAGCATTTCTGAGACTGAGAAGAACGGGTTTTTACCAATATCTGTCTTGACTTCTCTGTCAGCAAGAAGGACGGCTATGGTAATCCTTGCCGGTGGTATGAATGCCCAGGTTGGATGACTGAGTCCGGAAGGAGCACAATTGTGCGGTAGATTTGGAGTCGATTCTGAGCTTACGGATAGTGGGGAGCGGTTGCTTGAGTTGTATACAAACTTTCGACCCACGCGCTCACGTCGAGTTGCTTGGAGACCGCCAACTGCTAGATAGTCATGGACTCAGTTGGCTATCAGTTAACAGTGGAGGGCCTCAATTGAGGATTGTCGTCCCTTCTGGATTGCGCAACTCTACTTTAGTCATGTCGTTGTTCGAGCCCGGTTGTCAATTCGCTTTGCACATGCCAAAGTAGAGAGTTCTATTCATCAGCTTTGTAAGTTTCAGTAGCTAAGGAATATCGAGCTGATCTGGCTAGAAAGCCACTTGAAGCGCACAGTTGTGCGGACGACGAAGATTGCTTGGCGGTTGAATGAAAGCGGGTTAAAGAATCTATACTGTCAGCTTTCAGAACCGTTTCTCGAAGCCATCCGACTCGATTAAATGAACACTGAATATTGTCGAGATCAGCAGATCATATAGCTGTCAGAGAAGCCACACCAGCAACTAGTGACTGTGCTGGTTCACGCGGATCCCTCAAACACCGGATAATCACGAGCTTGAAGAATTACAGAACGCTGGTGAATTTTCTTTATCTTCGTCAGTGCGCACTGACAATGTCTCCTCGACTGGGGACGAAACGTTTGCAAGCCAATTCCCAAGCTCGGCGAACAGATCAACTGCCATCTGATCAACCACCAGTAAACGCATTCGAGCTACCTGAACAAACAGCGGCTGGTAATGGATATTTCGTCCTGCATTTGAAGCCAGTCTGTGCTGAAAATTCGGAAAGCATTGTACAGCTGTTTCATTCCTTTCGGGAATCACCACCAGTGCGCTTCACGAAACTCCAGGGAGACTTGAACCCGCGACCTGCTGGCCAGTGGTTTGAACACTTAACTGTTCGGCCACGAGCGGCTAATCAGCAGCGTGACTGATCGACAATTAGACATGATATGCTACCATGTATCCTTCACTTACAGAGTGCACATCACGTAGTGGCGTGTTGATTGGCTCCTCAGGTGGCGACTTCTCAGATGTAGGTTTTACTCATCAGACGCATTTTATTCTCCCTCTGAGCTACTTGTAGATTGTTGGTAGTGTGAGGGGATTTTGAAATTTCAATGGATATTTTGTCATGTCTGTGAAACAGTGCCCCAAGGGGCACTGTGCAGTTGTTTCATTCTTGTTGGGAATCATCAGCGGTGCGCATCTCGCGGAACTATAGGGAGCTCGAACGCGCTAGATCCTGGCTAGTGGTCTACTTACTTAACTGTTCGGTCACGCTTGTGTGTATGTCCTATGACAGGCGAGGAGAGTTTTGCTCTCCAAAAGCTTCCGCACACAAAGCGGTGTCCGTCAGGGATGCCCACTCTCTCCATTCCTTTTTAACTTCGTGATCGATGAAATAATGAGACGAACGCTGGAGGGTCTCCAAAACCCTGGTGTTCAAATAGCC
>NW_008751862.1:450737-512317 GCF_000715545.1 Opisthorchis viverrini
ATAAGGCTTTCAAATAAGTCATGGCTGTACGGCAGTGAAGCATTGGTGTTGAGCGCTGATGTCATGCTGTCGTTGATGATGATGATGATGATGATGATGATGATGATTGCGTCTCCAGTCACAGTTGCTCACAGTTGAAAGCTTTTCCTGCCCTGTTGAAGATACCTAGAGATAGCGGTTATTATGTTGAGGACCGTGAGTTCTATACAGTACGGAGGTTGGTGTATCAATTCATAACCGAATCAGTGTGCGGTTTGAGTCTGAGTTCTCGAGTGGCTCCATCTAGTTCTGGGTGATCTTGAGGAACGTGTGATTGATGGTACTGTTGATGGGTCAGGTTGTATAGACGGTTGATGTTCTGTTCTATGAGTTCGACAATTTAATTGCAAACGTTTTGTCATCAGTCAAGGTGACATTATCCGTGCGTAATTGATTTGCTTTGCGTCATTGTAAAGAGCTTCATAACGACGAACTGTTAAACAGTGACGCAATGTTAGTCTAATCTGGTTATGTCGCCGTGACTGGTGCTGAAACGTTAGCAACTAGTTTACCAAACTCAGATGTCAGTACGCCAACCTAGTAAAATATGAATACCAAGTCTACACAAGCAACTACACTTATGATTCTCGGCCTATATATCTAGCGTTTTACGTGAAAGAAAACATAGCGATGCAGCTTGCGTAGAGATACAGTTAAAGTAAATAAACACTGATCGAAATACCTTGACAGAATACCGAATTCCTCCTGGCATCACCTGGTCACTACTCGGAAACGTGAGCTATCGGATGAGAAGTTTACGAAGCTATTCAAGCTGACTGATCCATGGTCGTAGCTCACAATCCATGGATCATCACTCTGAATTCTTGTGTAACGGAACTTTTCGTCCGCCGCCAGAGCGATATTTGCTCTTTATTTCTAGCTAACAGCTGATTTTATAATTTCCCTTTCCGTATTGTGGTGTAATGAAGTTTTTCCACAACGCGTGACTCTTTTAAGCGAACATCTAGCTCAAATAGGTTGTTTTGTAACTACTCTTTCATGAAAACTTGGTCCTCAGCGGTGAGTTCACCACATTCATATAGCAATGCTGCTGTTGACCTGCGGCTGTTTCTTTGCTGGCGCAGCTGAGCCCACATAGCGGTGGTGGTGCATTTCGAATCCTGCATCCCGGCGACATGCTGCTCTAACTCTCACTTGCTTCTGGCTGTATCTTTTCTGTCTCTCTTCGTACCTAGGTTTAGTCGAACGGTGTAACGTTGCTTTACTGAACCGGGTTGAGATCCGATTGGCGGCTATGTCACTCAGTACTTGTTTCTGACATTGTCCCAGTGTACATTGAAAGTACATCGAAAAAATAACCCACGGAACGTCGGAAAAGGTCAACCGTTTTCAATTTTCGAATCGGTGGCAAAATCAGAAATAAATTTGATCGTTTCTGGAATCTGGTTATTGATGAAGAATGATGAAAGTTCAAAGGAAAATAACAGCTTGAGTTTAGTATTTTGATCTTCACAAATTCAAAACTATCTTTTAAACTGTGTGCAACTAGACTTTGCCTAAAAGTTTTACTATATTCACCAGCCACTTGACCGCCGCGTGGTATGGTGAGTTTACCTTGAAGAGTATTCAGTTAATAGAGACACTCTTGGCGGATTTTTTCAAGTCCGTATAGATGGGTACTGTATGGTGATCAGGTTTACCGGTCGTAAAAAGACTGAACTTGATACTGGTTTCATCACGGAATGTTCTTAGGTAGAGATCTGACGTTCCACACTTGTTACTTTGCCTTTCTCATTGGATACATGAGCGATTTTTTCCGTCCGCTACAACTGCGCATATTTTTCATATAGTTTTGTTCGTTCAGCATCGAACGATACCAGCTTCATTATCAGTGCGAGCTAAAATAATGTCCTTATTCTTTCGTTACTTCACAATGTCGTTTACCTAGGGGTTTAGACATAGGAGCGATCTCGACGATGACGAAAACACCAGTAGAAAGATGCAGACGCAAGTTTTTCAAGTTCACCGTTATATTTAGGTAACAGCCCTAGAGTTTTTCAAACTAAATTTCAAGATCTAACTTGTCCTCACACTTGACGGTATACAAACCTCCGACTCATGGAAAACACCTCGACCAGAGTGATACTTGAATTCAAATCCTAAAAGTCATGGGTTTGTTTTAAAATCTTGAGCTGTATTGTCTTTTTGCAAACTAAAGTCTCACTATTTTTGGAACGCGATTCATGAATATCAAGAAATCTGTTTTCAGACCTTTAATTTATCTATGGGGTATAGGCGTTACGAAATATTCTGATCGTAGTAAGTACCTTTTGAGTGCACGGTATCGACCAGTCCCCGGAAAACACGAAACCCCCAAGGATCAAAGTAGCACGACAATCTTGAATAAAGGAAAATGGTTCGACTGGCAGACCGATTACTTCGAACAACGATTCTTGCAGCCACCAGATTTCACTCATCTGGAGCCTACAGCTGACACACTCTGGAACGCCATGCAACCTCGGAGGTTCATGACTGCATGTGCTCTCTGAAGCGCCACTGAGCTCCTTTCCCGGTTGATCTCCCATCAGCACTGCTCCAAGACGTGGATGAAGTCCTCATTCAGCCCTTGTCTGATACATGTGGGAAAAAGAGGCTGTCCCAGGCACTTGGGGAGAGTCGCTGATGGTGCCCATTTTGTAAAAGGGGGATCTTAATGAGTGTGATATCCACAGGGGATCCGCTCGACGCGTTCGTAAGGGACCGCTGGTGTCACGTGATTCTTCGCCTTATGGTGGCTCGTGAAACACTGACTCGAGAAGAGCAAGCGGAGTTCCGGCCTTGTAGGGGTTCCATTGACCAAATCTTCACTCTCTATCATAATCATAATCATCATCAAAGACAGCAACATCAGTGTTGATACTCATGCTTCACTGCCATACACTTCACACTTCGTCAGGTGCTACAACAACGCCATACGTGCAAACGACCGACAAGTTTAATATTCCTGGATTCCAAGGCGCATTCGACTGAGTTGGCTGGTGTGTTCTCCTCAACACACTGGCCCATCAGGGAATGCTCAGGAAGTTTGTGAATATAATACGTTCTGTGTATTCTCAGAGTTTAGGACGTGTAACTATAGCTCGTGTAGGCTGGTGTCGGAGAATCCGCAACGAGACAATTAGAAGGCAAGTTTTCGGTCGTGCACCTTGGACTTCCATCAAATAATGTGTTACGCACCAGAAGCTGCGTTTGTTAGGTCGTGTATTGCACATGCCAAACCGCTGTTTGCCGGAGTGTTGTTTTCCGCGCCCATTTCAGAGTAGCGGAAGCAGAGAGGTGGCCAACTCTTGACCTGCCAAAAGGGTATGAAAGAGATTACGAAAAGTACATGTGCTGTCGTTGCTACTCGCCTTCCAGGATGAGGACCGCGTGATCCTCACTTTGCCTGATTGGGAATACTGCGAGATATGGCTGCTAATAGATGTCAGTGGCGTTCTTGTTGTTAGTTTCGATCCAGATTGTCTGATTGAGTGCCTGGAGGTGTAGAAACCTCGGAATGATTGTAGTAAGCTAGCACTAAGTACCTTCTGCATCCACCTTTATTCTTTTCTTGAGAAAAAGGTTTTTAAACAAATCACGATTGTACGGCTGCGAAGCATCATTGTTGGAAAATGATGTCATGCTGTCGATGATGTTGATAATGACGCATATTTTCCTCGGCATGTCTGTTGGAAAATCCTAGCCCCGTAACCTCACTAGATGGCTTGAAAATTTCCAGTGTTCTGAAATTTCTCGTTACTTCTTTGCGAGAAAAGAGTAGGCTGTTTGGAACACTCCGTCTGACATGACCGAAGTAGTCAGGGCAGAAAAGCCATTTGTAAGGTTTAACGCTAGTTGGAGCTTGACAGCTAAGTGTGCGCGTTTGTTACTGAACGCTTGATTGAGACCAACTGACATTCTCTGTGTTTCCTTTCCCTCCCGAGTTTTGTGGTTGTTTCATTTTTCATAAGCAATCATAATATTTAGCGAACGAGAGGCGACTAGTTAAAAACAATATTGTAAACGATTCTCCTCAACCACAGATGACTTAGTCATCGTTTATCGGCCCATCGGGTTGTCTATTTTAGGTTTACAGTTTCGTAGAGGCTCATTAGGAAATGCGAAAAAGTATCCCGTTGTATCCTTGATTACAAAATGGTCGGAAAATATCCAAGTGTTGTGAGGAATAAATCAGAACACAAACGCGTAACACTTTTCTGATCCATTGGAAGAACAGTACGTATGTTGTATGGCTTACACTATTGCTCATTTTTGTGGTATACTTCGTCAAATTTTGTTTCTTTACGCACCCTTGGAATCTAGTTATACTGATACCTTTTTCTAAATTGTCCGTTTCTACCTGTCGCATGACAATATGGCCTCAATTTGTGTCTGGTTTGCATTGGCATGCCACTGTAGCAACAAGAACTCCATTCAACCTACAGGATTGAATCCATGCGGGTTGAGAATTGTGCCGGTCCCAGTCAGAGAGATGGGAAGGCAACCTCAGCTACCGGCGATCCAGTTAGAAGTTGTATTTCAAGGAAGCTTCTGATTGAACTGTTTCTTGCACCCAGAGAATGTGATAAAGCTTGGTGCAAATTCAAGTGCACTCCATGGGATACAGCATACTCGGGAATATTTATGTAGCTTGTTTATCTTCAGTGTGGACCTATGCAACCATGTTCACAATGATCGACAGAACATTGAAAACGAATTCTCTGTCTAATGTGGAGAATCCTGAGTAAATTTTTCACTTGGATGGGTCTCAGCGCACATGAGTTGAATGTCAGGGCGTGGCTCGTGAGCATTTGCCGCGTCTGTTGGAAGTCCTGTTAAAATGTCTACTGGATACAGTGGTCCACTCAATTTGGTAAACTACATATGTCCTAATCTTGTCGGGTTCCCGTGTACTTTTACGTGGGAAACAAATTAAGATCTATAATTGTGAGTGAGAGCTGCTTAAGACTGTCAGTAGCCGAAAAATCAGGGTTTGATTCCGGTGTGATGGGACTTTTCAGCATATTTTGGAGTAGCTTAGACACCGCTTCGAATTTGACTATCCGGGTGTCAGATAGGTACCTTCAGTGTGACACCGCAACAGGTCAGTTCAAGCCCAGGCGATTTTTATTGTCTCAAAATTAATCTTTGATCTTAAGTCTGCCGTGTCAACTAAATGACACAAACTTTGGCGTTAGATAAAATAGACAATATATTTTTACAACGCGAAATTTCAGGATCTGTTCGGCTAGGGACGTCACACACGTTTTCAAGGTTGATGATGGCATTGTTCACCGTATCGCACCGCCTCACTCTGCTGTACAACAATGCGCTGAGGATATTGCTTCACTGGGTAATGAAACGTTCTCAACAAAGTTGCCAAGTTTAGCGATCTATTCCACCATCAACTGAACATACCAAGCTAACAATATACTCCTCTAAGCTCTCACTTCATGAAATGAGCTAAATGGGTCAGCTCTAAAACCACCCACAAGTTCACTAAACTGGTCAACAGATTTATGTAGGCTTCAGAATCGTTGCATGCGGGACCAACCAGGTGTTGCCGTAACAGCATTGAAAAAATGTAGGCTTCAGAATCGTTGCATGCGGGATCAACCAGGTGTTGCCGTAACAGGGGCAGGCCTGTCACCAACAAACGAAAATTATGAGAAGTAAGAACACTATCGTACCAGGAGTGATGATTTTCAACCTCATAGGCTTTCTCCCCCAACCATTTTTCCCTCAGCAATTTGTGTACACTACTGGCTCAGAAGGAACTCACGAAATTATATCACAGATTTTTCGGCCGATCAGAACCGCGTCCTTCGATGATTAATACACGCATTAGCGGGAACGGTCCATCCAGTGGTCCTCCTTGCCACTTTTCGATTGACGAATTTGGTCTTCCATTTTGTACCTGGAAAAATAAAGCCACATCTTTAAGCCACGGTGCCCTTTCGATGCGAAGGTACCGTCTAATGTGTAAGGAGCGCAGGTGCTGAGCCACTGCCAAAATATTTGAGTCCAGCTAGGAATAGTCTACAAGCTATGGCTGCATTCCAATAACTTACTTTTCAGTAAGTTGCTCACGCCATAACGTCGGCATTCTGGAGTTTCATTGCTAACCACGCCAGATCTATGCCAGCAGTATGTGAGTTGGATTTCACCTTGCACGTCTACGCTACCTTTTTTCTCTCTAGG
The DNA here is from genome assembly GCF_000715545.1 of Opisthorchis viverrini. Taxonomy (NCBI): domain Eukaryota; kingdom Metazoa; phylum Platyhelminthes; class Trematoda; order Opisthorchiida; family Opisthorchiidae; genus Opisthorchis; species Opisthorchis viverrini. Next base: position 456,978 of record NW_008751862.1, read on the forward strand.
TATTAGAATACAGCGAAATATCACCCGAAACGGCTGCACTACGTCGTTCTGACAATGGCCACGGAGATACTCTCCATAGCGTAGACTGCGCAGACGATGCGTCAAATGGTGATTCCGAACGCCTTGTGTACAGCCACGGGAATATTTGTGTTCATTTTGTCACTCGCGAATTTCTCACGCGCGTCTGCAAGCCTGAAATGACGTCCCGAATGGAATATCACGTTGCGAAAAAGAAAGTGCCCTATGTGGACGTGAGCACGGGACAACGGATCATTCCTTCGGAACCAAATGGGATAAAATTCGAACAGTTTGTGTTCGATGTCTTCCCTTTTGCTGAGTAAGTGATTGTTGTCCGCTCAAATGAATATGCAATATCTCTGCCCCTTTATTCTTGTTCACTGCACTCCCGGTGCTGTGGTGATTCTAACTCCTTGATATTGTCTTCCGCTCACCAGTGTTGGTGTGTTCCAGCTGTTGCCAAGGTTACGAATCCTTTGCGCATGATTTCCCTTTCAACATCGTTCGCAATCTTTTGCGCATAGTGATCTAGTGCACGGACATCTGGTTCCCTAGTACTTTATTAAACCGCCTCTCACTGTTGTCATGGTAAACAAATGTAGTGTGTGAAACATCATCATCTATTACTAACAGCATTAACAGCAGTACACCAATATGGACTATTGATGCTAGCTGTCATACGACAGTGAAGAAATTCTGTCCTAATAAATAATGAGTGGAATGTGAAAATGCATAAACAATGTAATGTCTCTAGAGAGGACGATCAAGAACAAGGTGCCTGTACTATGGAGCGTCAACCAAATAAACTCATCATCAAATGGCGAGTGAAACGCAACCAGTGTGACTGACCCAGCGTTCTTCACGGGTATCGCTCAACACGAAACTTGCATACAACGAGAGACAAACTTTATCTGGGCTGTTCGGCTGAGAAGTGACAGCGTGCTTATCAGTGAAACCGGTTGCGTGGCTATCAGTGGGACCAAGTGCTTGCCATATCCTGTGGGTTTCATAACCCCCTACGAGGATAATCACGCGTACGTAAACCAGGGCGGTGCGAAGATCCCACAGCACTCCGTTCCAGCAACCATCTTTGTTCCTCGTTGCCATACCACAATAAGCTTCCTCACTAGGGAATAGTTTTTTCTTGGTACAGTGTGGTTGAACGTATGTGGTCTCTGGTATCATAAAGAATACAGTTTGGTAAATGTTACCTGCGCGTTGATAACACCTACACTGATTCCTGTCACGGTATAGTTGCAACTTATAGATGTGTCGGGATAAGTAAATGGGTCAATCAAGTAAACTTTTTCCTGCTTTAGGGGACACAGGGTAACTGAAACTCCTGAAGCAACACTTTACAGTTTGAAGGTGCAAGATTCGCACCGCCTCAAGGAATCACTTCTGAATTTCTTTTCCGAGTATACCATGCAGACTGGGACTGTCAAACGACAGGAAAATGTCCGCCTAGTCCAATTCTGCTAGTCTTTATCCATATGTGATTTTGATACCAAGATCCTCGACCCCTTGAAATGTGCATTCCTCGGTGATATAGGTGACGAAATTGGACAGAAAAAGAGGTTGAGAGTAGGTAAATTTGGCGAACCCTGCTGGTTTGGGAGAAGCATTTGGACGATTCGTTGCAAACTCTTACAAGACGAAAATTACAAAGATAGAGGTCATAGAGTATATTACCTCATGGATGGTCTTCTTTGACCAAGCGGATGTAGAACAACTGACCTATCTACGAGATCAAAGTGTCCTTTAAGTCGTGGAAAACGCCACTTGTCGATTATGACACTGCTCAGGCACTTGACGTATTGTGAAGATGTAGCCGAGCTCTCTTGAAGCTTCCCTAGAAAAAAAACGTGTCCAATAAGGACGTCAACGCTCCATCCTCGTTCAATTTCGTCGTCGATGGAATATTAAGCGGAATGTTCGAAGGTCTTCAATACCTCGGTGTCTGAATCGTTGTTGGTGAGATCCTTGTCGGTCTGGAGTATGCTGACGCCGTCATCTTCATCTTTTTAGACGAGGGCCAGTCACAAGCCCTGTTGAATAGACTAGCCTCCATCCTACTATCTATAGGCATGCTCGTTGCACCTTCACAGTTCGAACTCAGAACGTACAGTCTCTGAACCTACGCCTCATAGCTCAAGGAGAAGCACTGGAGGTTCTGGAGAATTTTATATACCTCGTGGTTTTATTAGCTCCGACAGAAATTTGTCTTGTGAAGTCAGTACACGAATTTCAAAAACCTGAGTCACATTTGCTGATATGCGTCTCCTGTGGCGTCAGAAAGGCACATCACTGGGTCTAAAAGGTTACAGTAAGGGCTACTTGTTAGGCAGGAATCCACGGGGATCCCACTATACCGCACGTCTTTAGGCGCTGCTACGGCCGAGAAGCCTGGCCCGCTCGAGGTTGGCCCAGAATTCGGGACGCTTGCCGGTCCGGCATCAAGACGAGATCTGATTAGTCAACAATCTGGACCCAACAGCCAATCGTGACCCAATATATGCCAAATGCCGGTTGCCAATAGCGCTCCAGAACGCGCCAGAAATTCCAGAAGAAAGTTATAACCGCTTACGCTATATATACAAAGAGCTGTACAACTGTTCTTGACTTCGTTTTAGGCGTTAATAGACCTTGTGCACCTTTGGTGATTGTTTTGACGTGAACGCTAGCTTGGGAGGCTCAGACCGAGAACTAAGCTGAGGAAAATACCGTTACTACACTACTGTTGTATGGCTGCGAGACAGATTATGTGAGGCGTTTTTAGGTTTTGGATTACCGATGCCTTGGAAGCGTTGCTAGTTTTGGGTGGCGTCAGCGAGTTTGTAACGGGGTAGTTAGGAAACGGGCATTTGGTTGTGCAGTAGATACTCCAATCGCGGAAAACATCCAGCACCGTCGGCCGCAATCGCTCAACCATGTTCTCCGCACACCGAAACACCGTCTACGGAGGCGAGTATTGTTCTCCGTTACACTTTCAGAATGGCGCAAACCGCGAGGTGGACAACGTATGACTCGGCAGAAGGGTGTGAAAAGATTGCGGACGGTTTGGGTGTTGTTGGTGTTGTACATCTGGCAGGATTTGGTCCTCTTTACCTCTAGTGCGCTTGGCTGGACGCGTTGCAAGAAATGGCGCTGATCGATGTCAGTGGCGTTCGTGCTGTCAGTTTATTCCCAGATTGTCTGACTGTGTTCCTTAAGGTGTAGGCACATAAGAATGCTTGCGATGGGCTAATACCTGACCCGCTCTTTCATCCACCCTTCTTCTCTTATTTTCACTCCAAGGCTTTAAATATTAGATGAACTTTACGGTTGACAGCAGTGAAGCACCACTGTTAACACTTATGTTGTGGTCTGTAATGATGATGATATGCAATCAATGCATCCCAATCTTGTGCGAAATCTTTCTTGATGGTTTCGGATTTGCTCTTAGGTGCCGAGCCTAAGTGCCGCGCTATTATTGAAGCCAGTATTCATGACAAATATTGTGCTAATATCTCCATGGTTGTAATAGTCGATCCGTGTGCTGATTAGTCTCAATCGTCCGGAATGCTCCTGCTTCTAAATAAGTTGGCGTGCTGTATGTAGCTTCTCCGCCTTCCTCTGAAACCACCAGGATCTTCGTTCACAGACATCGAGTATGCGGATTGTGTTGTTCTTCTTGGCCCGGATCCTCCAGAGTTGCAAGTTATTTCATTTAACTCAAATTATTCTGCCGCGTGGTTGGTATATGCTTCACGCGCGTATAGTGTAAAGTGCTGCTGCAGTATTGGGTGGGATCAAACCCAAGCCTCATTCTTGCAAGTCAGTCAGTTGGGCTGGCTGGAGAAGAGATTGCTTCTCGGTTTCCTTTTAAACTCGAGATAGCTCAGTGGTTAAAACACGAACTTACTGACCGGAAGGCCCATATTTCGAAACCGATCCCGTAATCCCGATGGGTCCTGTCTATGCTTGGACTCCTGACAGTATCTCGTACTCCTCGTATCCTCGTACTCCCTTCGGATGTTGTGACAGCTCTTCACCGAAAGGGTGTTATCATTGGATGATTATTATTACTTTTTACTTTAGTAGGTCCGTGTTTTTTTACTCAAATGGTGGTACAGTACTCTCCATACGAGGGACCTATCTGGTCGTAATGCGCATGCTTTGAGCACCAAGCCGGTAGCATATTGGAAGGATTCTCTCTCGAGGGACTTTCTTCGTCGAAATCGGTATGCCACACAAGAAATGAGGGTAATATCTAATTGGAAATTGTTTTTGACTGCAACTGGATGGAAGATCGTGATACGATCACTCAAGTCCTTCAGTCATGACTAATGAATGAAAGTCATTTGCCGTCGACTAACCCACTCCTTGAGTATGAGTTACCAATGAGTAAACTTGTTTTTCTACTAAAGTCCTGTTAGTGTTAGAGTTCCATCCAGCGAGTATAAATCGTCCAACTGTAGCACCATTTCGCTGTCTAGCTGCCATGCCAACCGAAGGCTGCACGAGAGCTGAGTTACCCGAGCTTAGATAGGAGCACTCGAGGTGCCTGAATGGGATTCGAAGTCCACACCTTCCGGTCAGTAATTTCGTGTCTTGACCCCTGAGCGATATCGAGCGCACATGTTTTGTCGACCATCCATTCAAGTGCATGCTCGCATTTGACCGCGTTTTTTTCTGCTACCTGTATTAACGCCTATAACTGTGGTCGGTAATATAGGTATTATGAAGCGTAAGTTGTTTCATGCAGGTCGTCTGAGTGTCTTCGATCAGTAGAGCTCAACACGCCACTGATAAATGACCAGTTTTGCGTTACTCCAGGTTTATCAATCAGAGCTGTCACTATCGCATCCTTATGCATCTGTATGCTACCTTGGAATTTTTAATGACTATTTTATACTCCAATATCTTCGCTTGTTACCACAATTAACCCATATCCGAATCTCGTGCCCACCAGTTCAACTACCTTCGTTCTATATTGCGTCGGTTGGGATTCGGTCCTTTCACGTAATTATGGTCGCAGGTGTTTCGCAACCCTTGTTGGAACGACAACCTTCAATTTGTAGTCACTTTTTGCATTCATTTCAGGCGCTTCGCTATCTGGGAAGTACCGCGGAAGGAATACTTCTCTCCGTTGAAGAATGGTCCAACGGCCACGGCGGATTGTCCACGGACCTCGCGTACTGACTACTTGGCATTTCATGCTAAGTTGGCCCGCGACGCTGGTGCCAGCCTCTCCTCGGACCTCAGAAACGAAAATGGTTACACCAACAGGAACCACTCCGAGGCGGTGATTGAAATTTCACCGCTGGTTAGCGGTATTGGTGAAGTAAGCTTCCTTTTGAATCTATCCACTGGAAGTATATACTTTACTGCGTTCGCTATTGACCACTTTTTATGACTTTATACTGTCAAAGCGCTAGTCTTGTGTCCCTTTGTCAAGTTGCATGGTGTATCCAAGTGGGGGTATCTTCCGCGCCCCCGCCGTTCGCCTGAATGTCAACGAAACCTTATTTTTCTATCAACAATAGCTTTTGTTTTATCCCTAGCGAGACCTTATATTCCAAAAGTATTCGCTTATTTCTGCTTTCTCCTGCAGCGATGATTATATCAAACGGTTCACACAGTGCACACTACTTCGTATGCTTTCTTCAACGTGTTGCATCGTTTTTTGGTTTCGTCGGCCCATCGTGAGCTGTAGGTGCGTGTTTCGCACACATTCACTGGATGTACAGATAACTAACCTTTTAGACAAACCGGGACTTGAAGAATTGGCGCAGTTAACGCGTGAGTTTGCCCAGTTGGAGACCTAGACCTGTTGGGTCATCTCAATATGACATGCAGACATGACGAATTTTCACTGCGGGAGGGATGAGTAGACTGTTCCGAATCGCTGCTGTCCATGAAATATGATCAGCAACAAGGCCAGAGCACGTCATTCAGTTTCCTCTCGATTGCTTGGTGCCATAGACCGCATGGAGACTCTAGACTGATTCCGAGGTGTCTTCATAGATCGGTTTAGAGATGTGTGAAGATGGATGCCAATAGCTATTTCTTGACGTGTTTGGCTTTGGGAGGATAGTGGAGCCCACACAACCGACATGACTCATGAGCCTAGACTGGACGTTGATGTATGCGGTTTTTCCAGTATATGTTAATAGCGTAGTGGCCGATGCGATCGAGGAGAGAGCGCATTTCTCTGCTCAGAATGGCAATGCCATCAGTGTAGCCGAGGTCCATGGGGCTTATTTGTACTTCCTGGGATTACTGGTTGACTCAGTGTCCGGAGATGTAAGCTGTGAAAACTAGAAGCACTGACTAAACGTGTCAGGATGACTAACTGAGGGGATTAGGTGGTCCCCTCGAATGTCCAATTTTTGCTGCATTGGGAGGTCATACAAGATTTGCCGCAACACCTTGCATACACTTTTTAAACGGAACCAAAACTCTCCCATGAAGATTAGGTGGACCACAGGAGGCTTTAATAACTTGGCAGTAAGTTGGTCCTCAAGGTAGGCATTAATTAGTTTTGTGGTTTTTACCTAGCATTAAGGTGAAATGTGCCAGGGTATAGCCTTAACCGTATTTCTACAGATTTCTACAGCATGTTCATACCTGCAAACTGTTTCTTGAGCATGAAGAGTCAGCTGTTATCGGGGTATCGCAGTGGGGTATACAATGGATCATCTTTTGGAGCTCCTCGTAGAATTCGTCCGATAGAAGAGTTGATGAAGAACTTCAGTCATAGACCGCTGTGGCCGTCGATCCACCACTGATGAGTCTCTGAAACCAGCTATCGCTATGTTAGACTGTGGTGACCTTGTTACATGAATCCTCAAGGGTGTAGGTCCGTACTGTCACTTATGCCGCTATGATACAGCCTGCAGAAGGGTACCATTTGATTGACTGTTAACAAAGTCCACGAGGGCGTCTTAAAGGCAAACAATGTTAACTTGGTTTTGAAGGTGACTTTGCATAAGGATAGCATGACTTCCGTTTCTTTGGCCTTTGGACAGTGTTTCTAATGTAATTGTTCGCGGGTAGAGGCTTGACAGTGTTTCTAATGTAATTGTTCGCGCGTAGAGGCTTGTCGGCAGGCGAAGTTTTCCCAGCTAAAAGAAGCGTTTCTAATTTTGCGGGAAGAGGAAGGATTCTCAGATTGCACATTTGTCACGGCCTAAGAAGCGTTGCTTCCCGGGGACACCATAGTTCGAACGAAGCCTGGTATTTCAGAACCGTTCCAGAAGCACCATGGGAATTTTTATATGAGCGACCTTCTGAGCACCGGACAACTTTTGTTTGAGGGTGTAACTCTACCCCTTACCCGGTCGAGTGCGGATTGCAGGGCATCAGGAAGGGTGCAGAAAACAGGACTACCAGATATTTCATTTGTCCCGTTCATCGAATCTTGCTTGTTTCAGTTTGCTTCTTCAGTCCTTATGCATCTAACTGCGGCTTGTATAGGACTCCACGGTTGCAGCTGGTCGTCCCATATTTCTTACCCCACTTCCATAATACAAACTACTGTTTAAGATTCCATGTTCTCCTCGGAGCATGTGAAGCCTCTTTGTGACTGGATAGCGCACGCTCTATCCTGGTGTCTTCAGAAGCCCGTGTAGTATTTTGTGGGAGATCCGGTTGCCATTTGAGAATCTACCACGCTCTGGTGGCACCACAGCACCATTAACTGATGTGCAGCAAGCGTCGCGCGACAATAAGCATAACATGGGTTTGCCGACTTCTCGTAAAACGATTACTTAGAGTACACGGACTCTCTACACGTGGTCTTGTAACTCCGCTTTGGATCTGCTAGCATGGTTGAACCTTGAATAAGTGGGTCTCAAGTAGTATGGCTGGCAGAATACTGCAGCACTCATGGTAGACAACTAACTTGAGGCAACAGTGATGTTATTCCTGTTTACGATCCACGTACCAATTAGTTGGATTCTTGTGGGTCTGCGCGAAACGAACTATTTTGTGGTTCATCGTCGCTTCGACTGGTTGTGACACAAAGGGCCTATATTTAAAGCCAAACGTTATTCTGAAGTAAGTACTTTTGTGTATGGATTCCAATTTACAAGCTCATAGTTCTGACGTGTAGCCTCTTACACACGGCACATTCTGCCTTGGACTCTTTCGAATGCCGTGTCCCCACATGTCTTTACTCTCCGCGACTGACAGTTCCGCTTGGTGGGGTGGACTCTTTCGAATGCCGTGTCCCCACATATCTTTACTCTCCTTCGCGGCTGACAGTTCCGCTTGGTGGGATCTTGCATGTGAGGATCCTGTCCCCTTTTACAGATTTCAGCAGTTGGAGTTGTATCTTCCGCACATACCTCTACTTTTCTCTAGAAATATCAGCGGTTACTCTTCCTATTTATTCCGGTCTACAGTCCTTGCGAGCTTCCAACAAATCAATCACTCTGGCTGGCCTGTCTGGTGGGGGAATGGAAGCCAAATATTCGCGACTTCATTTATCTAGCGATATCGGTGGTTTTGGTTTGAAAAATTCGTACTGTCAAGCTAATTAACTGGTAACCATTTCCTCGAATTCAGAGCCAGTGTTACCACATACGATTTCCATTCCTTCTTTCATTTTTCACTCTAGTATCTGGCTGATAAATCAGAGTGTTGTTACCCTGAACTTCATTCACCCTACCTCATAACTGCAGCACCTACCTCCCTCCTTCCAATTTTGGGTTGAATTTTGGATGATTTTACAGGCTGTTTCGGGTTTTTCGTTACTTTGCGGTGTTTTGTTTTGGATAATGGCATCGCACACAGCCGCCCTGGTCGAACGGTTATGTGTTCAACTACTGGTCGGGAGGTCGTGGGTTCGAAGCTCCCTTGAGTTTTTAGTATGGTTTCGCGAAATCTCAGTTGAAGATTCTCAAGTATTCTCACACTACCAACATTCCACTCTTTCATCTACTTCAGTGCCTAACCTGTCTCAGTGGAAGAGAACTGACTGGGGTTAACCTACTAGAATGGGATGACGCAACTGGTCAGCCGACTCTCAGGTCAGCGGTCACCAATGATTCAATGGAATAACATTGATTATGGCTTTGATAATCCCATTACTAGTGGCTGCAATACTTTCCTTCCGTATCACTACTACCAATTGATTTGCACACACGGTCGTTCTTGTTTGCTCATGTTTGAATCGTTTCACCACGAATCGGTCGCGGGATGATTTGGTCGGTTCCTGTCACTGCCATAACTTGGAGTCTTCATTCCGTTAATTTTCGTTCGTGAACGAATCGGACTTTTTGATTGACTTGCTATCTAATTTCGTTCTTGACTTCGTTCTGTACTACGCTTTTCCTCATGGTTTATTTCCTAGTGCCAGTTTTTTTTATTTTCCTATGTATTTTTCTATTCTGCGATGATCTATTGATTCGTTGGAGTGTTTTCCTATTGGCCGTAGGGGTTATTAATTCCTAATCCGGTTTTAATCTGATCGATATGGTCTGTGAGTTCTAATAAATCTTGAGCGTTTGTGTTGTTAATTGATTTCGATTTCAAACGAGCTATTTGCTGCACGTTGAGGCGAGTAGGCGTATTTTGCCGTATTGATTGGTGATAGATACCAGTTAATCGTATTTATGGAAAAATACCCACTAATTGTAAGGTAGGGTTTGGGTCGCCCTGGAAAGCTAACCACATTCTACCTTACAATTACCATCTTCAATTCCAAGTTTCATAGATGTGTCAATTAGCAGATCCGTTTGGGGGAGTAGATGACTGGTTACTTCAAGACGGTCAAATTCCCACACATGTGCTTACTGGCTTCATCGGTAGGAAGAAATCCTCATTGAAAACCGAGAAATGCTGGTACGAAACGTATGTTGAACCGTGCGGAATATTTACCTCTGGTACCTGTAGGTGGATTTGGGATTTTTATGCTAGGTGTTCGTAGTCCCGTCCGAACAATTCTTCTTCCGGTTGGTCCGCCATCAATAGAAGAAGCACTGGACTTCAGTTTCGTTTTTTTAGAGATCATCGGCATTGCATGTGCTTGGCCGTGCTGAAAACTGGATCCCTGTTATTTAACATGGGAGAGGAGCGTGTTACCGGAACCATTGAGTTTGAAGTGACGTAGTTGTTCATGCTTGAGCAACAGTTTACATGGTTCCTCGAACGAAGATCCCTTAACTGCCGTGGTTGTACCGATCGATTGTCTGTTTATCGGGTAGGGCCATGGTCGCTTTAAACCTGGTGGACATTTTTTCTTAAGTAGTGAGCTTTTCAAAATTGTCTACATGTATAAAGGATCTAAAATAAGGAAGACAGAACAGTTCATGTATTCCATGTCTTTTAGCGAACGTCCCGACAGAATCAAGAGCCCGATGGAGGCTAGCACAGAAGTCCCAAGCAACGTGTATGTTGAATTGAAGAAGAGTGATAAGAGACTGCAAACTTGTCTCACATCAATGAACTCAGGCAAAAGTTTGCTCTATAACCGTGGGGTTACAGTGTCTTGAAGGCATCCGAGGAATCAATGCGAGTACTTCAGTTTGTTAGCCATCATCATAACGATACTCAGAAGCAGCTTTTGCATTTCTGAAAAATTGATTTCTCGATCCGGTCCATGCGAAGAGTTTGTTAGAAAATTTTGACCACCTTAGGCTGGCCAAACAAAAACCCGTTACATTTCACGATCCCTGCGGAGAGTCTGGCAAGCACTAAGCTACGGACCTGGACGGGAACCCAGTAGCTCCAGTGTAGGATATGGTTATTTGTGAAAGAGTTTTCAGGGACAGCAACGTCTTGTCCTTTAGAATCGATGATCACTTTTGATCGTTAGAAAGACTGTGTTCTCAAGGTGGAGATGTGGCTCATGTATCCTGGATAAGGAAGAAACTTACCTGAGTTCTTCTGGGTGCAGAATAATGTTAGAGGGCGTATTGGATACCGCAGCCACCAGGCCGTCTTCTGGGTGCAGAATAATGTTAGAGGGCATATTGGATACTGCAGCCACCAGGCCAATAACACAATGGCTTTCACACGGTACTGTTGCTCCGTTCTTGAAGATTAGCATCATCGCTGTGTTGTTCAAAGCCAGCTATTGTTTTCGTTCGAAGTCGTTTGTACTAGAGTCCTCAGACTGTATGCCAAGGCTTTAACACTCAAAGAGCGCAGAGCTGTAATCATCCGAATGTATTGTCTGATCGTGCAGAGGTCTCTCGTGTTCGATCAGATGAGGCCAGCCCACCGTCAGCCGTGTATGTAAGATACGTACGGCCGTGGTTCATTGCTTTACTCCGAGATGTGTATTCCTCGTCTACTTCCTGACACTTACCCGCGGTTTATTCAGGAAGCCGCTGAGGTTTTAAAGATTACTTTGTTATGCGAATCGGTATAAACAGGAGATATTCACTGCTGATTATTCCCAGCTGTAGAGCTTTTCGGCGTGGGCTGACTTTTCTTGCAAGACGGTCTCTATGGGACAATTCACGAACCTCCTACTCTCAATGTATTATTTTCCTGTATGACAGCTGTGCTTTAGAAACTATCGTTGGCGTAATACTACTCATAATGAGACTGATACTGTGGGCGCTCTACCCACTTACTCCATGGTTCGATTAGATTCGGTGAATCACATTTGCGTATGTCAGTCATATTCCTAGTCCGTCTACCTCGCTGATGTTTCACATCTTCCAAAATTTCAAATGTTTCTATTGCATGCATTCCCTCCAATCAAGTCAAGGGTTTGGTGAATGGGATTTTAGCTTTATCTTCTAGGGACGGCTTGATACATTCCCGAAGTCAGCAAAGTTTTACCTCCGTCAGCTTCAAAAGTACTTCAGAATCTAGCGTTCCTACGTCAGTCAGACATGCAGGTTGACGTCACACTGTAACTCAGTTCTCCTATTCATGTCAGCTAGCTCAGGTCACACAGTACAATCACACGATCGAAGCCCCTACTACACAAACCTATTCATGTCAGCTAGCTCAGGTCACACAGTACAATCACACGATCGAAGCCCCTACCTACACAAACCCTCCAAGCCAATAAAGTAGTGTGAGATCCGAATTTAGTTTATCTCAGTATTCTGTGGCGAAACTCAACTACCATGTGGGAATGACTTGGAAAAATTCAAACGATACAAGATACAGGAAATTTCCGTATCAGGGAGAAAGTTGTCTTAATGTTTGTGACTTCTTTACTTATATGTATGGTCTTTCTTCCGCAATAAAAGCTTTGAATGAAGTAAAAGACATTGAGACGATTTGCCACCTTCTGGTTGGGAATTGCGCTTCAACGGTGTATACTACTGATGGAACATGCGATTAGCGTTTGGTCAGGAGTCGAAGTCCTGACTCTGTATCTGAATGTAGGTTGGCACGAACTTATTGAATCGCTTCTCATTGTTTACCCACTACTGTTTAATATTCAAACAGCATTTACATACTTTCAGGTGGACGCTTGAGGATGTTTAGTTTTAAAAAACTCTGTGTGTCTTGGTTCATGTGATCAGGAAACGACTGTGCATTCGATGGCACTCTTCCTTTCACTGATATTACATAGCATATGTAAATTATAACGTATAAGACCATGCGTACGATCATGTGAAGCCGGTGTCCAAAGTCGCTGTCGGTATCGTAGCCACTAGGCCGTTTGAAAGAACGTTAGGCTGACCACATGACTGCCTAGCTCACTGCTGTCGAAGTTTTGCATTTCATGGGCATTAACTCAAGGAAGTGTACCACAGGGTAGGTGGGCTATTACATCAGAAGGAATGTTCTGTCGTGAAAAACAATTACGTTTGCGCACCACATGGTTGTTTTGACCTTCCGTGGCGCAAGTGTTTTGACTAGACTGATGCCGTGCGTAGTTGGCTGGTTAATCCTGTTCAGACAGAGTATCTCGGTATACCTAGGTTACTCTGCGAGAATTGATGTATTGAAAGTAACAGTTTGTCGCGAAGGCAACACACAACCTCATCTTCTTCTGTAGAAAGTGCATAGCCAGGAAAGACAGCGAATCATAGAAGGAATTCTCGGGAATACTTTTGATCCTTTTGGTTATCTAATCAAAGTGAATTCGAATGGCTGTGATCGTTTTCCGCCAGTCAACAGCTACACTGAGGCCGAAATCGAGGTGATCGCATAAATTTGCTGGTGACCGTTTCCGAGTTTTACGCCTCCTGAAAGATATGGGAAGATTCAGACATGTTCCCTTATTGAGCTTGGAACGTTCACTGCCATAGCGCGAAAGTTACGTAATTCGTGCTTCACTGATATGGCGGTCATAAGATGTGGTCACAAAGTGTACATGGAAAACCATTATCACCTTTCATCTATAGATGGGCGTGCTTTTTGATCAAAGGTTGGACCATATCATGTACAAAATGAAAAGTCGACGTGCACAGTACATCCGTTAGATATATCTCAGAGCTGTATCGATGGGTGCAATTAAGCATCAAACGAAAAGGCAGTAAGCGCAGTTCGCCTAAGACCGTGCACAGTGCAATGCACGGCAGACTAAAACAGGGACGGGTTTGTAGGTCTGCTGTGCAATATTTTGTAAATGGATATTGCGCAACTCAACATAGCTCTTAACCAAAGGACTTCGCCGTAACTAATGCCATAGTAAGGAGCACGTGTTCCTTATTTTCTAAAATGGTAGGCTCCACTGTTTGGTTGTTAGAACAATTGGTCACCGAGACTGATTATTTCTTGTCGGATTTCGACGATATTCTCCGAACTTTTCCATCCCATATATCCATCAGTAACATGTGGATGTAATCAAAATCGAATGTGAATCTCCAACCAGATGTGTTGCTCGGGAATTCGAGGGCCAGATATTTAGGCGATGCTCGCATATGGTTTGTCCGTATGCTGTTTCAGGGATTTCACTTCACCCCCCCCCCCACCCAATTTTCAACGCTTTGAGAATTGGCAAAACCTGTGTGGGAGACAGAGTTCCCATTGGCATGGAAACATGTAAATGCACCATTAACGACGTTACGTAAAACTGAGATGCAACCTTGCACCGATGTAACTGCCTTTTGAATGCACGCAGTTTTTTTTATTATCCCCAGTCGAGGCTAAAATCCCAGATGATTAAATTGGGAATCGGGGTATGCAGTGAAGACAGCCTTCTCCTTGGACATGTAGGTAATCAGCTAGCTGGAGTGACTTGTCTTTGAGACGAGTGGTGCATATAGTTTTGGTGATGGCCACACTTTTCGAAGTATCTTTTCTTTCCAGGCGATTGTAGACGGCCCGTGGGAGGTAGTGTTGCATCGCTTCGGTTTGGCGGCTGGCCAGTCAGGATTTGAAACCAGTCTACAATGACTTGTAGCACTGTTGGTAGGAAAAGATAAGCTGTCTGAATCATTATGGTTTTATTTACGGGTCCCTACATCTACGAAGATCTCTCTTAGACGAAATCAGTCCACGGCAGAAAGTATTTCTGGTTGGTAATTTGAGGGTGCGCCGGATTTCAGATCACTGATAGGTTGGACCTTAACGCGGACCATGAACCACCTTTGCGTCATTTTTTCGCAAAATGTCACCAGAGGATAACCCAGTACTCGTTGCTTCTCTCTCTTCTCAGCCTACACTCGGGTGTTCGTATACTTTTACTAGAGATATCTTGAGAGAAAAACAATGTTCGGAGCGAGGGTTTGTGTAGAAATATCTGGACCACCACGAGCAGCAGATTACAACACAGTAGTCATTTCGACTGCTTTCGGTAGCGTCTTATTACCGTATCACCAAGATAGAACAACGAAGAGTCGTTTACATTTTCATAGAAAAGGCCATCCATCCAGCAGGAAATAGCCTACACAATTAATATTTCCCAGCTATAGTGGGACTAAGTTTTTTTACTCGAATTACGGAATGTGTGCTGATTACAAGCCCCGATGTTTCCTTTCATCATATATTCTTGCGTACGCTTTCCTTCAGTTAATGAACGCGGCGTTTCCACATGTAGGGTGCGTTGATGTTCTCCAAATTCAAGAGACCATCGTTTGATGGTTCGATGACCCAGGATCACGGAACATATGTCATCAATATCCACAAGTCCTTCAACTTAAGGAAAGCTTTATGTACTCAGGGAGTACCTTTCAACCCAACACGAGGGTTTTAGGTAAGAATATGGAATGTTTACAGATATATAGTTAAAAGGGAGACATATGTGATGACATTACCAGAAAACCGTTCTCTCAGGAAGCAATCAGAATAGGGAACAATACTGTTCCTGTAGGTTGGTGTGTGCCTTACCACTGGCTCGGATTGTAAGTCTATGCACAACGTGGAAACAGCCTCGAAAAAATCCCCACCTAGGAGGTAAACACCACTGGACGAGGCGGTTTTACATAACTTATCCCATGAATTAAACTGTATACAAATAATAAAACCAATCAAGATATCGGTGATGGGCTCCAGACTAAAGTATAATGGTTGCCACAAGCAGAATGCAGTATGTATCCTTTGTTATGAGAAAAAATCTGGAAAGTGGTTCAACCACAGGAGAAGGATACAAGAAGTTTCAATTTTCGAAACGGGTGTCACTGTAGATTGGAGTTTTCTGAGTCCGCAAAGTGAAAAGCAAGTCCTTTAACATTAGGAACTACAGAATGAGCATACTTTCTTCAGTTTAAATTGTGACATAGCATGAAGCCTGGATATATAAAAGAATAGCATACAGATGACAGAAAAAGTCTGAAGTTCGCAGTGCAGGATATAGAAATGTAACTGTTATAAAGCCCAAAATTACATCGATACATTTTAGTATATTCTACTTAAGGAGACGGTGGATAAATAAATTCTAATGTATTGTAAGTTCACCTTGGAGGAGATAAAAATTCTAAAGGTGACGTCGTCAGCACACCTGAAAGACCTCATTATCAGGGGATTTTCGTGCAATACGAGAACAAGAAAGGAGGATGAATGGAACTCCAAAGGACGTGCGGTATTTGGGAGAGGAGTGAGTTTAACTTCACTACAAGCTGTAAATTTTGTTCGATTGATAAAGTTTTCACAAAGGAGATTCATTAAGTCTTCACTGACGCCGTCGTCGGAAGAGTTGGGAAGATTCTTTGATCAGAATTTCCAAAACTATTGCTCTAGTCCGAAAATAGCAACCGGACGTTTCTCTGAAGTATCGAAGCAATGCTATGTACATTTACGGATACATCACGGATTGTCGAGTGCGGTTGCTTAGATACCAGTTGCGGTTTGCATTCATACTTGTGATCACTTTTCCAAGCATACTTTCAGAGGCTCGGAGAAGAACACAGGACTAAGTCTCGTCTTACATTTATTTTTACGGTTTCCTGCAGCACTCACGAAGAAGATAACTACCAGCTGAAAAACTCCACTAGTTGGATTGGAAGCTCCCCAGCTTCCACCGACAGGTTGGAAGGTAGGCGTTATTGTGCCATACCTCTCCAAAGGAATGCACGTCTGGATCAGAAAAAATGGTCTGGGTTGGTTTTTGGAAGGAATTTGAAAGGCAGCTGTTCGAACTACATAAGTGAAGCGTAGGTTGATCGCCCACTTTGAGATTACAATCGGTAAATTACCAATTAACTTCATTACATTCTAACTCTTCCGACTACTTCTTTTCTCTCGTGTCAACTCGAAACCGAGATGCATTATCATTGGAGATTTAGTTTTTAAACTGAAGTCAATCCATACTAAAAAGCCAAGGAGCACTATACAGCTGTTCTATTCTTATTGGGAATCATCATCAGCAGCTTATGCAACTCAAAGAAATCAAGAACTCGCGATCTCCTGTCTGTCAGTTTGAACATTTCACACTGCTGATCAGTTTGTGATTCGCTCACTTTTAGGCAGAACATGAGATAGTACTGAGACGTTACTTTGTTTTATATGATAGGGAGGACACAAACTTTCCAAGCTGATGAGTCTCGTATGAGCATGTTAGACAAGGCCGGAAAAATCTGATTTTAACCGGTCAGCGTACAACAGAACGAAACTTGTAATATTCTGTCAGGTTCACAGAGTACAATGAGGTTTTCCGATATGGAAACCTGGAAAACCGGTGGGAGAAACCACGTCCTTTAAGTGGACGGGGTTTTCTAACGTGCACCCTGTTTGATGTGTCTTGCAGAAGTTGGTGTGGTGTATGCCTTTACTGTTGACTTCGGTCTGCAAAACGACCGCACAATGATACGGAAGCCTATTGAGGGTCCATTTCTGGTTAAAGGATGAGTGGCGCTATATTCTATCTTAGTGTGGCGTTCGACCTAACCATTGACCCTTTCTGTTCTACTAAACCGGTGCAGCTGAAGTGCTCTAGCCTGACCTGTCTGTTTGCACAAGCTGATTACGCTCATTCTGATGCTGACGGCTTCGGCCACGTTCAATACGGGTGTCCATACAACTGTGAGAGGACGAGGGGGCCGATGTGACTCGATGCAACAGAAGAGTAGGTTTTATTGGTATCTAACGTACAACCGGTGTCCACCAGCTGCACAACAGTGTCGTTTTCGAGTGATCCCGTACCGCTGTGGTAATAGATTTGAACTGCCACGAATACACAGGGAAATACAAAGGGTCGTTCGATGCGACATTGAACTCGTCACAGGCGCACCTAATGAATAGATCACTGTGGATGAGGTCAGCATCGACAGACTGTCAATCACATTCAAACCATCGATGACTTTTGAGTGAACAAATAACTGCCCAGAGTTGAGTGTAATATTTGTGCTGTTGTTCGGTCTCCTCACTGCGACCTCAGTAGGGGGATTTTAAAAAAAAGTATTCTAGGTAACAGGTCTTTCTTTGCTGCTGTTAACAATGTAAGATGATGTAGTGGTCGTCTGATATCCTTATCAACATACCTTCCTGGATGGTGTTTTATCAGGTATTCAGCAGCGTCTCACTTCCAAGCTCTCATAGCCAGGCGCCACACGAGGTTGCAAATTTGTTTCATGCAACGAAGTTATGAAAATTGGTGTGCTGTCCGATTCAGGCATTCGTCAAGCTTTACCGATCCACCTGATATGCAACTGAGATACACTGAAAGTCCCTAAAAGTAGGGGAGGATTCGTGCAGCTGAGGCAAACAGGCAAGTGCTGTCAGTGCATTTTTCTGTCACCTACGCAAAGATAGTCATCTGTTTGGGATGTCCTAAGTCATTTATGGGTATTTTTGGTTATTTTCTTGGTAACCATGACACACTAATTTCCAAAAGCAAAAAATAAGCGAAAAACTGATTGCAACGGCATCATTTTTTCTAGGATCGCTAGTAAACGAAAGCTGCTCATTGAATGTACGTTGGAAAAGTAGTCCACTCAATACGGGAACAAATCCGCGACAAACTTAGAAAAAAAAAGATAATTCTCAAGAAAAGTATATTAGTGAAAAGCGATGAAACGTCAGCAAAAACATCGACTTATCCCGTCAGCTTTCCGCTGAATCTGTGACCCCTATCCCAAGCGACCGATTAAAATTGGTATGGGATCACTCAGCAGTGCCACTGTTACCGATCTGGTGGACACGGGTCATACGCTAAATACCAAGAAACCTACCCTCCCATTGTACAGACTCCCATCGCGCACCCACTTCCAAAGCTGTGTGGAGATGTATATCAGAATTAGGATGAGTGTACACAACCTGTGCAAACAGACAAGGCTGTTTAGAGCACGCCAGTTGGATTGATTCAGCAGTAAAGACAAGTCAGTTGTAAGGTCAAAAGCCAGCCGGGACTTGATCGCTGGATACTTAGGTGACATTTTCTGTGCTTATCTCATGAGTTCATTGTCCAAGTCTTGCCCGCATAATCATGATATATAGCGACTAAAAAGTTATTATTTGAAGAGGACTTGTTGTTTCCTCTCCATACTGGTTAGCAGTAGTTCGACGTCACAAACTTAATCTACTTAATGCAGACTTGACAGAGTCGATGGCGTTGTTTCAACGTCTGTTTTAATTTCAATTTTAGACGTTGCACTTGAATGGGGTCTTTGTCCACCTGAATGCTGCCACTGTGTTCAGCTATGTGTTTGCATGACTTCAAACCTGTGGTTTACCCTGTCCTGACATTTCACTGTATTTGTGGGCCTGGTAAATCATCTGAGTCTACTCGGTGACCACGCTTCTTGTTCTCACGTGGTTGCCGGGCTACTGACAGACTGTGAGTAGTATGAAGTCATCGCAATTAACATCTGGATCATACGGTTTGACACGACCTGGCTTTCCTAGGATCGTTTGTCAAAGCACGTGCGGAGAAATCAGTCCAGCGGACGCAAACCAGTGCAAAAATGTTATCAGAAGGCAGTTACGTTCCTGATTCCACGAAGCATGCCAAGGCCACAACCCATGAGAACGGAATTGCAATAAAAAGAAGTTGTAATAGAAACGATTCCATGCCTCCAAAATTGTCTTCGTGACAGAGGTGTTTCGCGTGCGGAAGAAGTACTAATAAAAAAGCCGAAAGTTCAAGTATTTTCTCAGTTTCATATTCAAGCAATGCATTTGAACACTCTGGGAACAAGTGAGCTCCTATTATTGATAAAATTCACGTTATCTAATGAAAAACTAACGTCGTTCCCACCTCCAACTATTTTGACTGTGAGGTGTCTGGGTTTAAGTCAGGTATAATCAAAACTTATGAAGCGACAGATGAGCAGAAAGATACGAAAGTATGTGAAGTGAATATTTGCCTATTCTTCATTTATCCGTTCAGTATATCATATAGTACTTCGGTTTTGTGAAACCATGTAACGTTGGATAGACTAGTTCACAAATGTTCGTTGAAAATGATACGTTTCAAGTCTTGCTCGTCAGAAACGTAAGGCGTCAGTTCATATCTGCTTTGAAGGCGAGATGTAAGCATTTGAGGTCAACTGTATCCATGTTTGATAGTTGAGTACAAAATCCACTATTCCAAATACACAGCTGCGCATACACATTTAATTTGGTATACAGTGATCCTGGGTACTTAGCCTGAACAGGCCGAAAAAACCACAAGGGAAGTGAATAACAAACCCAGAAAGAAACTAAGGTGACGACAGTGGATGAAAAATTTAGAATATTTCAAAAATTTACATGCAAATACTAATAGGAGGGTTTGGAGTAGCTGGAACTGAGTAATTTTTATTGGTTTTGGTCCACACGCTGGTCGCGAGTACTCAGAAAAGCTTGGGAGCGATTCCGACGCAACTCTCCATTTTGACTGAGAATAGTAAAAAATACTAAGGCGCATGGTTTGCCTTTGTTTCTAAATGTCCAAATATTTGTCTTATTACCGAATGTGAACTTAAAACCAACGGCAAGGCAGAGTGGATACCAATAATCCACTAAACTCTATGCCACTTCGGACCAACGGCAGAATGCGTCACTTACTAGCTTCCGTATCAGTGTGGCGTGTTCAGCTAAGGGTGAATAGTGGGACTGGTACTTCGACTGTTAGTTAGCATTCGATTCACTCAACATCATTTATCCTACTTCTCACAGAAAACCCACCAACTTTGTCAAAAAATCACTCCTGCAACTCTAACTTTCCCACAATATCCCATTACGGAAAGCCACCAGAGACAGAGAGAGAAAGAGAAATGTCTAAATGTGCTTCAATTCACAAACACAGAAAAAATCGTTTCAGATGCCTGCTTGCTCAGTAACAAAACAGGAAAGTTTGCATAGGCGTGGCACTCCACTCGAAAATCGATCAATAAAGACATCGATATTGACCCTATCTATCGGCCGCTACAAATAATAAAATTACACGATTGCCACACACTGAACTATGTGGAAACCAAAACCCCTTAACGGCAACAAAGTACCAATCGAAATAAAGAGAGAACGCTAATAAAATAGAAGGCTACCAAGTCAACCAATCAGGAGGAACGAAATCAGACCACATTGTAAGAGGGAAATGGGCCCATTCAAAAAGGACGAACAGTCGAGTTGAAGGAGCCAACGAACCAAACCAGGTACAAAGAAATAAGACCAGAGCGCAACCAAGATCCCTAAATCGCCAACCAAAATACATCGAGATCAAACAGGCATGTTGTGGTTATTAGATACTGATTGAAAACTGAATAAGCATAGGCGGACGGGTAAGAATTCTCCCACTCAACTCCGCACTGGCGATTTCTCTTCGATTGGTGATGAAAAGATTGCAATCCAAATGGCAAGCTCGGCGAACAGACCAACAACCAAATAATGCTCGCCGGTTCACCAGAGTGAAAGAAGGAAGGACCTGATAAAAACGAAGATTGCACAAATGGCCAGTTAAACAAAAAGAAAGTCTATCACGACGCAACATGAAAATAATTCGGACAAATCAGAAGATGAACGAAAAGGTGAACAAAAATAGGGTATGTAATCGGACAGTCAAATGCAGGAAAGAAAAGCACAGCACAAACAAGGTTGCCAACATACCAGTCAGATCACAAGCTTGATTGCTTCTAAACAACCAGTTACGCAACAGACTTAAGTTGCTCTTAATAAGCTCACACACGCAGACAAGCACAGAGGAATCGCCCAGCCATCTGCGCAATGATAGTGTCTAAAGAACTGTGGCAAAATGCTTGCAAATATTGCCATATTCAGTGAAAAGATCAACTGTCAACTGATCAACAGCTATCTTTGTGTGGAATCACTGTATCAAAACGAGAGACCTGAAACTTGATAGGTATTCATTAGGCAGGTTTTCCCGCGGAGAATTAATCTTGCCAATTGAAAGTGTAGTGACTGCCTTGTAAAGCTTCTAAAATCCGAGAGAATATCGTCGCTTGATTGAGCCTAAAATGCATATATGCTCAAATTAAACACGGTCGACTATTTGGATACTGTAAGGGCTAAATGTCTAGAGAATTCTGTCCTGAAAAGTGCATACTTGTTCTGGTTTCGTGAGGAGTCATTAGGAGCTCAAAAACAAGAATACATGCTATTAGTATATATCTATATATCTCCTCAGCTGAGATAAATTTTGTTACTCTTTTTCAGTAGACTAAAAAATACTAATTTCGATAGAGCTCTGGTAACGCAACACCAAAAGCCCTGTTGTTTGGTTTGTTCCTGAGCTGGGCGAGGTGACATCATCAGTGCGTAGTTGTGCGTAGCGGTGGGTTAGTGGTTGTGCGTTCAATGTGTGTTGGAGGCATGACCCCCTGTCCTTGATATCTAACACGAGGACCAAGAAGGCCACAAAATCAATCTGGAAAACGCAAAAATTCTGACATACGAAGACACGTGACACGGAAGAGAATTTCTGGAAGCATGGTACTCTACGGCAGGTTCAATCAACCGGTGCATCGAACTGGATCCAATTTACGCACCTCTACGTGCGAGAGATCAAACATCGCAACCGAAACACTCAAGGAGGACCGAATGATGGATTCACAAACGAAGAAATAAGGAACTCCTCGGAGTCAAATCAATAAAGGTCACAGCCGGAACTAGGAAGGACAAAGGTCACTCCAACATCGACTAGACTACGACGGCGAGGGATGCCAAGTTCAAAGGTCACGTGGGCATTGGCGAATGAAGACACGGGATAAAAGAACAACTAAAGGAACCGCCCGACAGAATAACTAATCGGGGTCAAAGGTCATCCCCGGCTGCTAGCACGTATATCAACACACACGTAACACTAGTGAACTCACAACCACTAACCCACCGCTACGCACAACTACGCACTGACGATGTCACCTCGATTGGTGATGAAACGTTTACAACCAAATTGCCCAGCTCAGCGAACAAGCCAACGACCATCTACGCTACCTGAGCTACCGACATTCTCCTCTATAGATAACCAAAAGCCCTGTCGTCTGAGTGATCCTCATCATAAGAATCAAACCACAAGATTTAGGTTAACTATGACCTTGTCTGCACCGAAGTATTTTTCGCCCTATTCCTGCTTAGGTTAGCTACTTGAATAAAAGTCACTTGCACTTGTGTGACGCTGGTCAACCACTGAGTTCAGAAAGTATCTTCTTGTTTCCTCTTATTTTCTAAGGGCCACCCCTCGTTTATGTGAGGGTCTTATCTGAATATGTAGAATTTTTTGGGAACTAATTTCTTTGCTATTTTTTCCACGTCGCCAGTGACTCGGTGAAAACGGGAGAGATCTGCGGAGTTGTTCTTCCACAGTTAAAGTTGGCTTTCCTGCCGCTAAAGATGAAGTTCATTTAAGTGTTAGAGTATTCACGTCGCTCAAGCGTGAACACATTCGGCTGTCCAAACGTAATAAGTCAGGTGCATCCAGCGTGCGCCTACGGAGTAGTGGAACAACGCTTACCTTGAAGATCAGATGTCCGGAGTTCAAACCATGGCACGGTCAAAGATACACACTAGTGACCAAATCTAATAAGAGTAAAACTCGAGCCCAGTGTTTCACCCCTTTGATTTGGTCTCACGAAAGTAACTGCACTAGGACGAGGTGAATACTACTAAAATGAGCGTGATGTAGACGTTAATTGTGTGGTACTTCTCAAAAGAAAGATACATCGCTTGTATTGGGGTTGAAAAGTCAGGTCCCGAAAACTGGGGTTAACACTAGAACGCTCCGATGGCTATATTGCACAGTCTTCCTCTCCAGTTCCAAAAACCTAGTGTTAGTTTTTTGACAACCAGCTTGACTTTTTTTTACCTCACCTGATTACTTATTGTCCACTTCTACAAATTTTATTTTGTTCAGTACAGTTTCCTACGAACCGTGAGACAATCCCAAAGCGATCCGTGATCTACTGGGACACTGGTGACGGTCACGCATGGCTAATTCGTTGCCAAACATGATGCGCCACTGGATACAGATACTGTATATATGTATGTATATAGACGGAGTAGTTGCTGCATGTGTGAAACAGCATTCACGAGCACATACACCGTTTGTCATCTTGAGGTATGTATCAGTTGAGAGAGAGATCTGTGATAAAGAGTCAAAAAAAAGAACACGCTACATTCTAGCCTGTTAGGTGTGACATCCGGAAACGCAAAGAACCATCAAATAAGTACACTGTCAGTGTTACAAAGAAGAAGGAAGTTTTGGGATTGCGCAAATTTTTTATTCGAAAGAGCCACTATATAAAACCTTCTAGACCACACAGTTCCTCAGATTAATCACCTCCCTCTGAATGTTTAGGCCCCGACTGTGTAATGTGCTCTTTGCTTTAATCTATGCGTCATACCAGACATTCGCTAACACCACAAGCACACATGAACTTTTGGTCGTTCTGAGACGCCATCCTCTAAGTTTGTCGATGAAAAATCAACAGCACCAAAGTAGAGCTAACAAGAAGATATTTCTGTAGTTTTTGTTCTAGCTTCACGAATGATGTGAATTGCTCTCGGCCGCAAACTATCACTTGTCTTGTCCAACTTTGCCTTGGAAAGTAGAATCTGCTTCATCTACTAGGTGGCCAGAGGTAAAGGCATCGAGGAAAAACTTAGCCCATATAATGTTCTTTTTCTATGCTTGAGTACTATACTATAAGTGTGAAGATTTTTTGGGAGTTGGGGGAGTTTCTTCAACATAAATGAGTAATATTGTGAAACAAACATATCGCAAAATCACTCCTTGTGAAATGATTCCTAGGTGTGGGTTTTATGAAGGGAAAAGGCCTCATTCGTAGTACAGTACTTGTTTAGATGACAGCTTTTGTACACAATGCAGATCTTCCTAGAGCTGAAACTAAGCTGAATGGTATAAAACTAGGACAGACGGATGCAAAAACGGAGCAGAGATCTTTTCAGAGCTGGGAATTTAACACCCTACAACAAGAAATTTTTAAACTAAATATACTCGTTTGCAAACAAATTTGGTTTCTCGAGAGACTCACATGAAACTCAGCTGAATCACTCGTTCGTGAAATTTCCAGGCAACTGAATGTGCTGCACCAGGCCGCCTCATGTTTCAGTCGCTACGATATTCGAGATATGGCGATACATGTATATTCGTAACGTACTACTCATAAGGTTGATGAAAATCCATCGACAGCCCACGACCGGTTTCGCCCTTCTTAGGGCTCATCAGGTAGGCAAGGTTCCCAAGTTTCCATTGACCCACTCAACCCTGCACTGACGATATCACCTCGATTGGTGATGAAACGTTTGCAATCCAACTGCCAAGCTCGGCGAACAGACCAACAACCAGACCTTATGTTCTACTTGGGCACGGTGCTGACTAGATCTGGTAAAAGACTAACACGGCGAGTGAACAGTGAGGGAATTGTGATCGAATTACGTTATGGTTTAATTCATCTTGTTGAACCCTGGTAACCTCCAAAAGGTCAACAAAACATCATCACCTTATGGGCTGTCGCTGAAATTTCAGCAACCTTACATAAGCTATTAACTTTCCTTGTGCGTTTTATCAGACATTGTCCCCAACCATACATCTGCGTCATTACTAGATCTGTAAGTAGAGAGTTTGCGCCGACTTTGTCAGTCGATACTATCTGTAGGAGCTTGATTTTCCTCCTTTTGGCCCAGTCTGCCCCATGCGGTGGCAGTTTTAAACGATAGATGATAAGTTGAAATTTTATTCACGTGTGCATAGTTCTTGGAAAAGAATGAATTAAGGCGAAAATATTACCAATTCTGTCCAAAAATTCTCAACCAAATCACCTGCTCGACAACACGATGCCCCCACCGCAAATGTGACGGCAGCAAATCACTTATAATAGTTTGTCGGGTGTGTAGATTTTTTTTACGCATTTCCTGATGTGATTGTGCTGGCTAACCAAGGCAGATTTTCAATCGGGGAGGGATTTGTGCTCAAGTCGTCTGACACGGGACTCGGGCATGTCAATTATCATTATGTTTTCAATTTATTATTGAAACTACAAGGGAGACGACAAACCAGAGAAAAATGCCTGTGTCGACGTGACAGCTTCCGATCAGTTGAGGAGAAATGAAACTGCTAACCGTGTGCTAACTCTTTTGCTCAAAAGTGCTCCTACTGGCTGGATATGATGATTTTTCCGTTCTTGTAAACCTTCGCGAGAGAGTGCGTCCTGACTACTAAAGCTTCCCTGTTTGTTCCTTTTAGTACGCCATGTCCACTGAGGTGGCTTTGGCTGTATCAACGCACTCGAACTCGGGTGTTCGTCGTAACGCAATTCCGGTCCGGTACACGCCCAAGGTCACCCATGATCGGTGATCTTCTGTGCTGTCTTATGTTGGCCACCAGTTGAAAGTGTATTAATACATACTCACAGGAACAAGCATAGTGTTGGAATGTTTCTGGATAAACCTGCACTGATAAAGCATAACAAACAATTGCATGCCAGCATTTATATGCATCAGACCGCCTGGGTCTCGGTGGACCAGCTTGTACCTATGCATTCTGACTCAAGTGGCCAACGCCTTTGCATCACTGACTGTCTTTACTGTGTGGGACTATTAAGTATCCCAATAAACAGCTTTCCACCATTGTGATCATTACGTACATTTGTGTCTGTGAACACGCATGATAAATGTAAGGCCCCCTCGCTGTTCTAAGCCACAACCAATGAGTATTTCGACAGTTTCGTCCTCAAGGATGTGGCGCGTTCTTGTATGATGTTTGACCGTATTGTAGTAGCAATCTCTAACAAAGCATTCAGATGCGAAGGAATATCGTTCGGAGAAACCAACGGACCAGGACAAATATTTGTTTCTTTATTCAAGTGTTGGAGCAGTGAAAAGGGATGAAGTTCAGTCCCAAATAGCTTTATCCTGGGTAACAGTGAGACAGGTTATGCTTTTGTTAAATAAAACAGTTAGGTGGTGAGTACAATGTACTGAAAGCTTAGTTTATTCGTTTTTCCTTGTTTGCTGTGATTAATGAGATAAGCAGAGAGAAAACGAAAAAATACGGTGTACCGATGGAAGTGATTGTACTGACTGGTCGCGTAGGATAATGGCAAACGCAGCATAGCTATCAGCGTTCATTCTTCAAATCCATCATCATTCATTATGAAGGGAACTGTCAACCAGAATGAGGATTTAAAGTTAGTAGGAAGAAAGAGACGAGTGTAGCGATATCTCAATGAGCTAGAACTTCCGTATTGTTCAACTATTCAATGTGAATTATACCGGATAGTTTATCAGGCATGTGGTGTAAAGTGTAACCTGAGGGGATACAGTCTCAGGTATGATAAGCATGCAAAACGAACATCTTGAGGCCGTTCCATTGATTTTTAGCCAACAATAGAACTAGCTGCTATTCACCATCCTGTAGCACAGTTGTTTGAGCATTACATTCCGGTATACCCAAAAAACCAGAACATTCTGAGGAATCAATTTGGTAAGGGTCAACCTTTTTCTGGACACTGAAAGAGTACTGTATTTTATGACGCTATGATTACGAGAACTGATTCCACGCTTTCAACGAATTTCCTTGATTGTGATGAAATTACAATTCGGCTTTCGAGGCGTGTGTTCGAAAAATTTATTGCTGATAAGTTTCACAATAGATATGGATGGCCGTTAAAAAACACGATTGTCTGATTATAGTGTAGGGAGCTAGGGCTGCCTCCGAAAATTTCACCCGAGTTATCAGCCGCTTAGCAGACGGGCCCAACTCAATAAGTTTCTTTGTCTGATGGGGCTTATCAGTCGGATGCAGCAGTGGTTGATCGCTCAACGTTCTGTTTCACATTTCACTCTGTCCGCTCCAACAGCATGTAACCGACAATCTCGCTTGTGTGAGCACCGATTTGCCAGACATTTTGACGTCTTATTATAAGGAACATTTGCGATATCTCTAAACCAAAAGAAGACCAGGATAGGTAGAGAATGTTTGTGCCCATCAACTGCTGACCAAGTCCATAAAATGTTGCACTTGAATGGCCAAACCAAGTAAAGCCCGCTCAAAACGCATCCTCCTCGATAAAACCGGTTCACGGTGTTATCCATGCATATTTCAAAATAACCGTGCTTTCGAGAAATACAATCATTTGCATATCAATGTGGTTTTCAGGAGAGACTCAACTGAATCTCTCGTTTATGATATTCGAGATAGCGCAATATGTTTTTCATTAAGGAAACTACTCACAAGTTTGCTGAAAACTCTTCGATAGCCCACGACCAGTTTCGCCATTCTTAAGGCTCATGAGGTGGGCGCAGTTCCCAAGTTTTTATCAACCTCATGTTCTAGCTGAACCCAAGTTGGACTGTTTTTGAGAAATACACTTTTTTTGCAAATCAATTTGGTTTTAACAGTCCAATTTGGGTTCAGCTAGAACATGAGGTTGATAAAAACTTGGGAACTGCGCCCACCTCATGAGCCTTAAGAATGGCGAAACTGGTCGTGGGCTATCGAAGAGTTTTCAGCAACCTTGTACATAGTTTCCTTCATGAAAACCATGCTTTGTTCACTATCTATCGTTCGTGCAAGTCATGGGTTTGCCAGTCACTAACACACTCACTTTGAATGTATATGGATTGCTGCTTCCGAACAAGCGTAAATGTTTGAACATGCTCGTACTAGGGCGTCATACATGGTTGTACCAGGCGCTTCAGATGTAACCCGATTGTGCCTAAAGATGGCCCGAAACAATCTGTGACAGAATAAGATCTTTCTAGCGGTCTAAAGACATTGCGGCTATACTTTGCTGGGATCAACTGGGAGTTCGTCCATCAAGCAGATAAGGTAGTTGTTAAGGTGTTCGTTTCAATAATGGATTGAAAGCACACGTATTCGCCACCTTTTCAGAAGTAATGGAAGTGCGCTCAGAGTGCGTATGCAAGGTCTGCACACAGCCACCGCATCTCTTGGTTTTATGCTATTTAATTCTTGCATCGAACCATCGTATGACCAAGGGACAAACGTTGTTAGATTATCTCGATTCAAGGACAACCGAAGTGTTCCTCGAAAGGTAAGAGGAAGATGACGACAGGCCGCTCTTTCTAGGTGAGCATACTATTGCTGTTTATGCACTTATTCAAATCAGACATATTTCTCAAAACAGCAAGGCCGGATTTTTTGCTCAGTGTCCAAAAAGTTTCATCCACCTAATGCGTAAAAACTGTTCGTATTAAATGTGTAGGCCAGTAAGAGACTTTTTGCCTTAATTTGGTCAGGAAATCGCAGTAGAGTTCAATGCATATCAGGCTTACTCCAAAACTTCCCCGTAGGAGTACCGTGTGCACGTTCTCTGTAAAGCGTCCTTTCTCATTCTAAGGACTTGAAAATTGAAAAGGAAACAGTTGAAATGATGCGATAAATTGCGATGAAACACTCATTGTCTGTACAACGGAAATCCATTGCGTCGATTGTGCCCGTAACCCGCGATATAAAAAACGGGGCTCCCATTTACATTGGAATTAGTATGTCTGATTGCAGCTTAGACGTGTGAGGCTTTGGATTATCCACCT
Source organism: Opisthorchis viverrini (assembly GCF_000715545.1). Taxonomy (NCBI): domain Eukaryota; kingdom Metazoa; phylum Platyhelminthes; class Trematoda; order Opisthorchiida; family Opisthorchiidae; genus Opisthorchis; species Opisthorchis viverrini. Next base: position 486,285 of record NW_008751862.1, read on the forward strand.
TTTTCGCCTCACCACTGTCGAAAGAATCACAACAGTGGTGGCCTCCCTTATATTGACAAGCGATCAATATATTGCATGTTGCGCACGAGCTGTACTCAACAAATTTGTATGACTAGAGCTAACGTGTCAGTGAATCGCTTGGCCCGAAAAGCATCGTCTTCGGCGTACAACGAGCATCAGTGACTAGGATGTAAAAACATGACTAGATGTAAAAACAAGACTGAGAGTGTGGGGGAGTGTCTGGGAATTTTACCGGATATTTGAACCTGTAGGCGAATCCAGACTACGCAGAAAAACCGAGAAGCTCTCTACCGCTGTTTCAGTCTTACTTGGAATCATCACAAATGCGCATCTGACGAAACTTTAGGGAGTCCTTACTACGCGACTTCTTGGTTGATGGTTTGAACACCTAGCCGTTCGATAATTAGTGACTAATCAGCATCGTGATGATGATGCATTGAAGCAATAAAACTTCCATTTTTGAACTCGTCCAACGAGGAGCCAGTCAAAACGTGTGACCACGTGATTTCCATCCCGTGATTGATATGGCGCTATATCCTGTCTAAGTCTGAATTTATCACACTGCTGATCGGCCGTTTTTGACTGAGCGTTTAAGTGTTCAAACTCCTAGCGTAGATGTTGCGGGTCCTGGACTTCCTTGAGTTTGGTGAGATGCACGCTGCTGGTGATTTCCAGTAAGAATGAGACAGTTGTGCATTTCAGCTCTTCAGCACAGATTGGCTTCATTTTCAGGATAAAATCTTATTGAAAAAAACTGTTAGCTGCAACATAGAACCAGCAGTCAACCGGGGCGAATTGGGACCTTTACTTTTTCGTGCACTGGAGTTCAAGGAGATAATCCAGTATCCATAGTGAAGTTTATAAAGAACTCATCCTTTGAAACAGAGAACACAGTATACAGCATCGTGTCTTCTGAACCCATGGATGAGGGGGATTTTCGGTGAATTTCCAAATTCACTGCGAACACTCCAGCTATACTAATATATCTCACAAGAACCCTGGGTTTTAGAAAACAGAAATGATGTGTAACACTCCATTTTTAGATGTTCTATAGGCTGTTGGGGATAGGCGGGTTGAATGGCTAAATCAAATGAAAGAAATTATGCTGACACTTCTATGACAGCCCTCGAATTCGGTAGGCTAAGTTGAGGTCTGCTCGGGGTGACAAAATATCCCCAGTCTTATTCTATCCAACGGAAACTGGGACTACTTTTTGAAATGTGCTTACACTAGACTTGTCAACACAGTTTAACGTCCTTCTCAATCACACGAGTACCCTGGGGAGACGGATATGTAGTACTTTTCACACAAAACCAATGGCGCAAACAACATAAAGTACATTCTGTTCTGTTGAAGAAGATGCCCGAATCACGTAACCTTCTGGTGGGTGATGATGGTCGCTACTCTCCATGGGGGTCTCACTCAGGATTGCAGTCTCTTGATTCTCAATTCTGTATTTATCACAGTCATAAGACCTATGTTTTAGCCGTTTACCGGGAACGGTGGATCACTTGAATCATTCTGTTCGGTATGTTAGGCACGATGGTTAAAATCTGATTTAAAAACTGTTATACTATGAACTCAGACCTGGGTTGAAAGTGGTACATTCTCATTCAAGAGAAGGCTGCAAGCATATTGGAAATCAGGCAAAAACATTGAGGCTTACTGGAGTATCATCAGTGAAGCCTAACACCTAATTTCGAGAAACATACATCCGACATAGGCCAACCAGTGAACCTTTTCTTGCTTTGGAGCTGACAACTCTCTACCCAAGTGTGATAATCTGTAGCAAAACGCGGCCTCTTTGAAGATCCTTGGAACATCAACCATTTAGCTTTCAGCAGCAATTTCCTGGTAGAAGATGGGCTATGAAAGTAGCTCAGTAGAATTATGTCATCGGTGCTTATTCGTTGCGGATTCCCTGATAACTGGCAAAAGTCAACCGAAGCTTCATATAGTGGCGGAATCCCCTCAGCTGTTCGAGTTTTCGGCATCAAACGTTAAAGCAAAACTTGTGGTAGTATTTTTTGGGATAGCTTCGAATTACTGCCTCGTAGTTATGTACTTCACGTTATAACCTCGTATCCGTGTTGTTAAAAAAACTAGCTTGTTTTTGAAACTGGTTTAGAGGCATGCATTTTTATAGAAGTAATTAATTTACATTTTACGCTGCTCAATAAGGACGAATTCCCTACTTTTCGTAATCTAAATTCATACTGATAGTGTGAGTCGACGAACCCACCAGCCTGAGCTCTACTGTCATGCGACGGGCAGGCTAGCATAGCCTCTGAGATAAACGCTGAAATATTTTTTCTGCTAGGACAATATATACCCTTACGTTTTTTCTTCAGAAAATGCTCCAATAATCGCTGGGACACTTTTGACCCCTAGGGCTCCGCGCAACCGTCGATTCCGGGACACTTTCATCAACTGGCAATAGGAAACAGCCTGTGTCGGCGAAGTACCCAAAGGAGTCAGTGATGATTCGCTTGTGCTTTCCAGAATGAACGAACTGGAGACTTGCGTACAACTTTTTTTGTCATCAAGCAATAGCAGCTGTTTATTCTTGACAAAGCACAAAACGCATTGGCCACAGGAACACTCGAGACTAATTTACTAATGTGATTCAATTTTCTGGGGCCACAGCTAAGTACGGGCATCGAAAAACTTGAAAATATCCATGTACTACCGGAGTGAAGTGCCTTGCCTTTTCTGAGCTTTAAAACCGTCTAGCTGATGGAGAGCATTTTTGAGAAGCATTGTGCGAACAAACGCTCTTCAAACGTTACCGCATTTTAGGCTGTTCCTTGAATACGTTTTTGTATATTTGCTTGAAACATGTCAGTAGACAGCTTAGCTACGCTAACTACGGTTCTTTCCATGTGAACGTAGCCTAAACGTCCCGAAACAACATCTCTTTCATTCCATGAAAAATATTCAAAATTTGCATTTGGATATTCGAATAGGTGAAATAAATTCTTCAAGATCCTTTGATCACAACCGTTCAATTGTTTGTCTCACAGCTAACCAACAACAGACGACAGTTATTTGTGCCCTCATTTCCTATTTGTAGAAAATACCATGTGTTAATTGGATGAAAGTTTGGCGACGTGTAATTCTCACCATTCCCTCACCCTAACATTATTGACCGTCATGTATAAATATGTGTTGGAGTGCTTGTGTTTATTTATCCCTAGTCGGTGAATGAAATGTTTGGTTTTGTTTACATTCACTCGAAAACTAATGAATTCTGTGTTTTTGTGGATCGCTCGCTCTGATTCGAAGGCATTATTCATTGTGGTTTGGATTTACTTTCATACACAAGAGACAATTCATGCTGAGAGAAATATCTCGGTAACCTTGGCTACAACACAGACTACAATCAATGTTACGGGAATGAACAAGACAGACGCTTCCTATTGGCCATCAGCGATTCTCATGCTTACGACGCTGACAATGTCCATCATAACGGTGGTAACTGTTTTTGGTAATCTATTGGTTATCAGTTCTGTGATTATGAACAGAAGTCTACATGGAACCACTCATTACTTGATCGCATCACTGGCTTTCGCAGATATGTTCGTTGGTCTCCTGGTTTTTCCACCAGCAATAACTATGAACCATTTGGGTTACTGGCCGTTCAGCTGGAAACCACTCTGTATCATATGGATCTCCTTAGATATCCTCATGTGCCACGCGTCTATCCTCAACTTGTGCTGTATATCAATCGATCGCTACATTTCAATCACACACCCGATTGGGTATCTGGCAGTGCGTTCCAACCGGTTGGCCATCGTTATGATTTCCATTGCTTGGGGCCTTCCAGTCATAACTGTGGTGGTTCCGTTATTCGGTTCAGCCAGTCATTTGGTCACAGAAACCATTTGCATGATATCACCCAGTCGGCCGTTTCGGATATATGCCACCATAATGTGTTTTGCAGCACCGCTTACCCTGATTTGTTTTGTTTACTTACGTATTATTGTGGCGCTTAGGAGGCGACCCGCGCCCTCGGCAACTCACATATCCAGGCGCCCCAATTGCCCTCAGCAGAGTTCTGTACTCCAACAAAAAACCACACATAAATCTTCTGGAGGGGACATGATGATGAAGAGCAAAGACTGTCATGCTGATAAGAGTGAGATAGAATCGCATCCCAGACCCGAAAGCATATATCTCTTGGAACACACTGGATCGTTAGACACAAACGATCAGAAGTACTCGGTCCGAAAGGGTAGCTCTATCCAGGGCGCTCAGTTGGACCACCTGATTAAACATTTAGAAGATCGAAAAAACAACGCACGGAATAAGTCCGAGATAGTACGACAAAGTCTCAGTTCTACTCTGCGACAAACACCTCAAAACTATTTACTGTTGCAGTCTTGTTCTGAACCGTGCTATCTGAACAACATGAACGAGACTGTTCGAAAAATTGCGGACCATGTTCCTCTGCTGAAAATTAAACCCTATGATGGCCGGAGTTTGCAGAGTATGAAAAATAGTGACAAAATCACCATGGAATGTGAAAATGAAGGAGCACAATTCATCAACTCAGAACGTCAGAGCAAAGAAGTGAACGAGATGGCTTTGCTCACGAGTAAACAAGAACAACAAGCCGGGGAAAAGAAAACGGATCATTCTTCCGATTTTACTGTTCATACAGCTAGAGCAGCGGAAACGTCAGTTGTCAGAAGACGTAGACCACATGTGTTTGTATTGATGCTAGGCCAAAAAATCAGCTCAGTTCTGGTGCATCTATTTGCAAGTGGTTCGTTGCATCGGTTTCGCAGGCCGATGGCAGACATCAGTGACAGTCTCGTTCTATCTGCTGCTCAGGAAAATTCAGAAATGGGCATGGCCTCTATTCCAAGTGCACAGAGTCAATATGGTAGGCTACGACGTGTTCGAATAAAACGCAAAATGAAGACTTTAACGGTAGTCACGTCAGTAATTGGATGTTTTGCCCTCTGCTGGATTCCGTTTTTTGTTTGTTTCATCCTAGAAGCCTACGTTGGACTACTTCCTCACGAACTCACCCTGTTTGTAACACTTTTAGGCTATGCAAATAGTGTGTGTAATCCATTTATCTATGCACTTTTGGATGACAGGTATTCCAAAACATACTTAGAAGTTATCAAATGTGAGTATTGTAGACTATTCTCGTGTAAAGCCTCTCTTAGTAAATAATTAGTGCAATACTTGCTTTTTTATATTCTTTAGCGCTCAAATTTGTGGTGGTCTGTGAAATGACTGAACGATGAGAAGTGAGCGTGTAGATCTTTTGAAACCGGAGTTATAATGTTACTTCGACCATTGATGTTAACCGGGTTTGGATATGGACAATAAAAGTTTCAGGAGTGGTCAATCAAAAACACGCACGAAGCGGAATCGCTGAACGAGAAAGCGTCCGTGAGCTAATTGCTCATTCACGTAACCCATTCGTTATTTACATCTCCGAAGCAATTTCGGAACTTGGTTTTCTGAGGAATGAATCAAATTCACTGAACAAAAGTGATTCGTTTGGTGACGTGAATGTTCGGGGCCAGTTATTCTCATTTAAAATGTGGGAAAACGTGGGGTGCATCTAAAAAGTGAGTCAAAAAATGTCTTAGAAACCGAGTTTTATGGAAGAACAACCATCAGTCGCACGTCACTTAGGAGTTGGGTTAGCCAATACCAAACGACATGCACAACTTGGAAGGGTGTAATTAAGAAGGACGCGGTTGTTTCGCCATCAGCTCAACACAATCACCGGTTATACTACCTCAGAAGCTTTCAGCAAGCTGCTGTATGTGGATAAAATTAAATTGCTTTTGAACTGGGATATCACTTTCCACGGGAGTAGAAGTTTCAAACAAGTACTGGTTTAAATATCAGTCTAGGGAATAAATCACGTCGTAGACCGTGTATGTACCGTCCAGAGTATATTCAGTGACATGACTTTGAGGCTACCTAATTCGTAAATATCTAGCTTACTTGTCACCATGGGGTATTCGGAGTGATACTGAAATTGAATCAGCTCGTCGTGGCGAGTTTTGCATTCCATTTTCAAAGGGTAAGGAACAAACTTGGGCTACGATGTGAAATGCATAATGGGAGTACGAATTGCTAACAGAGTTGCTGGTTTCCTCCGGCGGTCAAACCGTAGCTCGTAAATTTCACGCCATACTATGTAGAGTGCTTGCCTTCCAGATGAAGACGCCACTACGCAACGAGGATTCTTAAGCGATGCTTATCAAATGTTTTTGTGAAGTGATACTTTGTTTGAGATTGGGGACAAAACTAAGTGCATTACGATGCAATTGAGAAGAAGAAAGAATGAAAGGTAAAGAGCTATGTGGTTCAGTGAAAGGAACTTATAGATGGCTCAAGACGAGTTTTGTTTACAACTGTTTGGACACTTTCTTTAGTAGAGAGTCTGTGGCAGAGGGGATGGAGACACACTGGCATCCAAAAACTCGACAAACTTCTTCATTTGAAGACGAGCACAAATATGTGAGTTCATACAGAGACAGCGCAAAATCTGCAGTGTATTTCACCGGACAAACGATACACAAAGACCAACAGAATGACTTGACGCGAAAACTGTCAAGCTCGGATACGGTGTTCTGAATGGAAAAATATTTTGTGTTACGTACGGGAAAATGTAGGTTAACCTGGTGGCAATCAGCTTATTTTCGGTGCCGCTGATTCACGTACTCGCTTGCTACGTGTGGTTCGAGAACCACAACTGGCTATAGGTGTACGTGGCCGCAGTGACAATTTGGAAGGTTACTCCGCAAAAGTTATTTGTTTTTGTGCTAATAAGACCAACGGTATGCCGTTAGCTTTCAAATTCGATATCCAAACAAACAACCACGTGGATTTCCCCAAAAAATATATGGCCTACTATTTGAGGTTAGTTCTCTCTTTTCATTTGTGTCTTTTAGCACAACTTGACACATTTTCAATATTTAACATTTATCCAAAGACCGAGGTTTCTGAAGCTGATCAAACTTTAAAAACCACAGTTGAAGAATGGTAAAGAGTCAATGATTACTATTGTTAGACGCATTGTGAGTATGCCCCGATCCTCTACATTCATACTACACGATGAAGGCCGAAACCAACCGTGGTCTGTTAACGAGTTTTCAGTGACCATGTGAGTTGTATATTACATATTTACATGTATCGCGATATCCAGGATATCGTGCCAAACGTGTTTCTACCTAGTACAGTACATTCAGTTGCATAAAAACACCATAAACGAGGGATTTAGCTGGGTTCCAGATGAGTTTCCCGTCAAAACCAAATAGATTTGCAAATGAGTGTATTGGTCGAAACAGATGTAAGTACTTTTTGTCTCTCGGTCAGCAAGGTGGTCTAGTGTAACGGTGGCTACTACTGATGAGGCGCGCGAGTAGTATGTGGTTTTCTCCTAACTCCGTCTAATGGAAGGTGGGGTTTATTACAGAATTTGTGGATTTGCTCTGCAGTATTCATTTGCAATCGCGTGATAGTCAATGGAAATTCAAGAAATTCCAAGAAGACCCTACAAGAATAAGACAGATATTCAGTTTTTTAAGAGCAAGTAAATATGAGAGGTTTACTATCCTGTTCTATAGTTTGTAACTGTTTAGTTGGTGATTTTTTGACAGGCACCTCCGCGGCGAGTGGCTTTCCTCCTTCCACTAGTAGCTACTTTCGCCACCTTGGGTACGTGACCTGGCACATAAATTACGGAGGCTGTTAATGGAGGTGGCGGTAATGCAGTAATCGTGTTTGGTAAGTCCTGACGCAAAACTGACGATTCTATACAGGAGAGGTGCTGAAGTATGCAGGAGAAGTAAAACTGTTGTACTATTATTTCGCCTGCTTATGTGTGAATGTTAAGCAGACTATAAATTTAAGATATAACCTCGCTTTCCGTTTTTGTTGCTTTTAACCACCACTTCTGTTATCTCAGAGACAAAGAAAAGAGGGATTTTCGCCAAATACACTCATTTGCATATTGGTTAGGTTTTCAAGGATGACTCAACCGATTCTTTCGTTTGTGCGAAAACTCGGGGACTACGCCTACCTGATGAGCCCAAAGTAGGGCAGAATCGGTCGTGGGCTTTTGAAGAGTTTTCAGCAACCGTTCGAGTAGTTTCCTTCATAAAAGATGGATTTCATTTTATACCTATGACAATAGCGTTAATTAAGAAAGCAGTAATCCGTCATAATGTTCCAGTTTTACCAAGTGATTATTTGTAGACAACAAACTGTTTTAGAAGAATTCCAGCCGGTGGGAATAAGGTGGTCTATGAAGTATTTTGGGCTTAGGTCTTTTTATTGAACGTTTCAGTAGACTTTACTAGTGTTTATACATTCGGAAATTAGCACGTTTTCGGAATAGTGAGGTTATCATAAGCTTCGACCTTCTTTTTACACCTTTGAGGTGATAATTTGGTTAAGACTAGATAGAGTCATTCATCAGTGATTCACTCCAATACTAACTCTTTCAGTAAGTTTAATGAGGTTTATAAATCAGGCGATTACATTTTCGTGTGAAAATGTTCATTGTGATAATTAGAAGTTGGTAAAGAACACTGAAGTCTGGCAGTATCCCAAGCGTTATAAGAGATATCGCAAAATCAACCAACCAGCGAAGCCCTTGGCGGAAGTACAGAGATAGCCGTACCTTGGGAAAAAAATGCATACGACCAGCCTATGCACTTGGGTCGGGTTGGCCAGCATGCGCAAATAGATTTCAACGACGCACCAATGATTGATTCATTTCGGAATCTTACCAGGAAAACAATTAGCCCTACGGTCTCCCACCATTCCAACGTTCTACAGTTTACCCAGTTCTAGCTTTTTCTACTCAAATGGGTGAGAATCGTGTAAGGAGGAGTTTTTCCGGTATTGGCCTTTCTGCAATGCCTTGCGCGCTCGTCATCTAGGACAAACAAAAATCTGGCAAACATCTATCGATAAGCTCGGTTTACTGTGCCAAAACTGGTTACCAAGCCATTAACACTTCAATGTCTAGCTTTAGGTGGTTGCAAGATTTGTAGTATTTACGCTCGCATCATTCTCGTCTGAACTGCCGTCCTCCTGGCCTGACGCACCAATTCCAATTTACTCGTACAAAAGAGTGGAAACACTGGACTCCTGTCTCGCTCTTATTAGAGCTCACCAGCATTGCATGCTCTTGCCCATGTCGGGGGGTATGAACTCCTCAAATCTGACATGCGAGTCGAGTCTGTTATCATCACTCAACCAAAACATGCTGGACGCATCTGAATTTTACGTATGAACAGGTGAACATTTCCCAAGTGAACTTTTCCAGCTGGTTTCAAGCGTCTGTGGCGCGACCTCACTGAAAAGTCCGGACAGGCGAGTCAATCGATCGACATAACAAGGACACTTTGGTTACTGGGCCGCCGTTAGAGCTGACACTAACCAACCACATCAGTCATACATGAACATGTTCGCTTGTTCAGACGTGAAAATTCAGATGCGTCCACGTGGGTTGGTGGAGTAGAATTACACGCTCAATTCCTTGTTTCCCCATCTTCTGGAGAATCGATTAGAATGCTGATTCTCAGAGTGGCACTAGGTACATGTTATTGTCCATCTCTAATACCTATCAACTGATAATGATCACAATGAACAGGTATAAGTTCATGTTGACTCATAATACACACTCATTCATTCGCTCCTACCTGAGTCATGTCATGCCGATTTATCTGCAGCTCAGCTTCTTTCAGTCAGACATGCGCCATTTCTATCTTATCTTCGGGTTCATCCTGGTGAACATGAGCATATCCACAGTTTTAGTCTTTTTCGGATATTTACGTCTTTCTAGAGCCGAACCCATGTTTGATATGAGACTAGTTAGAATGAGGGTGTTTGAGAGGATAATGATGTGAAATAAAATCGGGGGAGCGGCCCACAATATTTCACTCATGTTTTATGCTTCTAGCACCGCAGTTCCACGACTGTTTTTCGTAGAAAAAGTCTGATGCCAGTTTCACCAAAAGATCGATGCCAGAACATAATTCCACCAACCATCTCCATTCGATCGATATAGAAATGGCCTCAAACGAGGGGAATGCAACAGGTGGGACGATAACAGCATACTTCTGGAAAATATACTCATTGTAGAAATGATGCGCTACTTGAAAGCCTGTTCAGAAAAACCTATACAAATACCTGATTTCTGAAAATAGACGATTCTATGCTTGATCATTTTCGGCCCCCATGAAGATTAACAAATAGATTACCGACAGACTTGGAGCAATGCAGAGACCACCTTTAGAGTAGTACCAGATTTCGACCAGTGGTAAAACCGAGCGCATGAGTAATAAAATAGAAATATTTTGCTGTTGTGTGGTGCGCCGCTCAGTGAATATTTTAGTGGACAGTGTATGGTTTATACGAATTTATCGGGTGTTAGTGATTATTTTCGAGACATGGTTGTTGGGCTAGGGGCCGCCTGAATACTCAACCCTGAATGATTCTCAGAAATGCCCCAATTAGTCTAATCAAAGTTCGACTTGCGGACCTTACTGTTGTCTGTCTTACTAGATTTCGGTCCACATGTGTAGTTCAGAGTGAGTAGTACGCCCTCACAGGCGTAAGTTTTTTGTGCCTGCTTTTCTTGTGTGAATTCACTAGAAGGTCCGACATCTTTTCCACGCAAACCATGCTCTTTAGGTGCTATTAATCCGCTTATAGACGGTGCAAAATCATGTACTCACGTAGTTGCTGAATGTTCTTTAAAAAATCTTCGCCATTCTGAAATGGTTGTCTGATACTTGTTGATCCCTTACATGCGATGTTTCTTTTTTGTTGTTCGCTCCTCTGGTAAAATCTCTCAGGTAATGAACCGTTTGGCCACGGCTTTATGGCCCTTGGCTCACTTGGAAATTGACGTTCTTCCTTCCACGTATCTCGGACGGAGCACTCCATTCTCTTTCACATTTCCTTCCCCCGAAATCAGAAATACCCCGAAGGTTGAATTCTTTCATCTTGACCATATCCCCACTCGCGAACAGTTCACATTTCCTAGCATGAAGTTCATCATCGTACCTTAAATTATCCGTTTTCCACAAGTTCTTATCCAGCTTACTGCGGTCGATTCCAGGTGCCCACGCTGTCCGCTCGTCTAACCGTTCTACTTCTCACAATAGTCATGCACACCTGCCTCCTAGCCGTTTGTGTTGCTTTCCTCTCCGAAACAAACCATACAACACAATATAGCAGTTTCAAGAGGGTCGAATGGAGACGATCGAATTGATAATCACATAAATCAATTAAACGAGAGTGAAGACAGATCCAGCAAAGTAACGCAATAATCCAGGAGGATCAGCAAACCAACGCTAAGGTTTGCACGAAACTCACCGATCAATTGAAAGTCATTTGCACATCTCACGAGCGATGGACACAGATGATTCCGGAATTCGCGAGTTTCACCACAAATCAGATAAGTGTCACGTTTGGTGCTTAGCATCATCTTTGTGTCAACGTTTTCTAATCGACACCGTGGCTTTAGATAAATCTCCCAAAGTAGTTTGCTAACATTCTGTATGACTGAAAATTTGAGTAGTGATCCACTGGCTCTTGTTATGCTCGCCTAGCTCGATTTAAAATTGCATACATTTTGTCCTTCAACAGGAATACATGATCACTGCGCGGTTTACTGAGTGCCCTGAAAATTTCAAGGCACTCAGCAGATGTCACACCAATCGGAAGAGTTATCGTACAGTGCGAATATATCTAGTTAACCAACTAACAGCCGCGCAATCCAAATCAATGATGGCAAAGACAGGACTGAAAATCTAGAGGAAGCCGGTGTTGAGACCCGTTTACTTGCAAAGTTGGACACCACTATATAACTCCCATTTTAGGACTTCAGCGCTGAATACTTGCCACGACTCACAACTGTTGCAAAACAACCCATATTTCAATGAGGTGGCAGCATTCGATTAAGTCATGTGTCATAACACACGCAAATCCTGATTGTGTCATCGATTGGAAACTGTGCATTGGTAATACAGACAATTGCACTGTTTGATTCTCTCCCTTCGGTAACCGTCTTCTCAGAATTGCCACAAATTCAGTTATACCAGATCGTAGTGAATGTAACAGTTACCAAGTTCGTGGGTGAGTCATCAGTCCAGTGTGGTCACTGCCATGAGTTGTGAGACATTCCGTATATCACAAGGTTGATCGCTGATGCGACCGTTGAACTCCAGCCGGAAAAAGCTTCTCGCATTACGTGGAGTTCTTCAGTAAAGCCAGCATACTACGCCAAAACACGAAGTGAGCAGAATTTAACTCCAAGCACCATTTCTCTCCCCAGTTAATTGCTGTGCGAAGTATTCGCGATCATTCAAAGTCAGGCAGCCACCACACACACAGTAAACACTTGAACGTATTGAACGTAATCTGGGCAGCTGAACTGAGCTTATAGCTTTCACAGTTTATCTCAATATGTGACGAATATGACAACTAAAGTTAGCCGCTCATTTGGACCGGTCGCCCCACTGTTGAGCTCACCTTAAAATTTGGAATGAAAAATCTTGGCACTTTTGCAGATGGTGTTACGAATGAAGAGCAGTTGTGCACATGTTTGAGCGAGGATAAGCTCAAATATGCCAAGCGCTGGGACCATATTGCACTTCAAGGTATAGTGAAACTCAAACCTAGCATACTAAATCAAGACAACGTTATAACATCAGTGACATTTTCATCCAGGACGGTCCTCTCTGAAGTTGTCTGAAAGGAGAATGGGCGATCGCGCATACGTACTAACATTCTGATGGGCCAAACCAGACACTAGAAGTGCATCGGTAACCTAAATCGCTCTCTGAGGATTGATACGCAAATCTTAACCGGGATAACTTCTTTCCTAAAGCTCGCTTGCCCAATGCACATATACAAGTTATATTACGCAGCCACTTCAAAACCTACTTACGATATCCACTCACTACGAGCAAATAGCGAATGCTGTTTCAGGTGAAGTATATATATATATATATATTCTGGTATTTGTGCTTGTCACAATCACCGCCTGCAGGTTGGTGATATCATTGTATTCAGTCTCACACTGGAGGAACCGGATGCCTGTCTAAGCAATCTATTCGGCAGAATTGCACAGCAAGTTTTTCGCGCATGACTTCAGAAGCATTCATTGATGCTTTCCAGTATCACGCAATTCGGTCTCGTGATGAATAGTTCCACAGGGTCCAAAGTAACATCACCGATATCAACATACACAAACCCCGCATGAGAAAATATTTCTGAAAACGCTTCCTGAATGAGTCAGATCCCAAAAATATTTCCTCTACAAGTTATGAATTACGGGTAAACCCTACTTCTCTGCTGAACGAAGCGAACTGGATTTCGGCTTTGAATCGCCAGAAAGTTCTGGAGAAAGTCAGAACGTTCTGATCAACTGACTATCTATCTCCACACAGTCACCCCGTGCGAGATATCACCGTTAAAGCTGGTGCCTCACAAAAGGACATCAGATTCTTCACTGCACTTCAGTTGCCTAATGACAACCAAACCGCTATGGCCCGCTGCACGGCAATTAAATGGAACGTAATGGGACTACAGGGTTGTACAACAGGATAACCTCTTGTTTTCTGTACCTAATTTCAAAGGATGAATGTAATCGACATTTCACGTTGTGCACTGACCACGATATTCTGATATCAATCTCTAGCAAAATCGTTGACACATATGCAGTTAAAAAAATAGCTCCAAAGATGAACCAAAAGACCATCAGCATGTACGTTTAAAATAAGACTCAAGTGAGCATCTAACTTTGGACCCACGGCCGAGTTGCCAACATTGATAGCAATTTTCACACCTGAAATGCCCTAAAACGGGTTCATCCCGCAGGCTATCGTCAGAGATTCAGGTGTTCGATTCCGCTTCCAGTTACTGAGGTGCAGCTCGGAACGAATCAACTAGAGATGTGAAATGATAGCGCATTAAAACGTATCGTCATCAAGGGTTGCCTGCTCGATTTACTGACAGTTTTGCTCAGCATTTCAGGTGAGGGACAGTTACACCCACGGTTAGCGACAGGCTTATTATATGCTTATTGCATCTAATACACCGCACGAACGTCCGAAATATTTGCACTATGGACATTCAGGAAAAAAAGATTACCAAAGCCTATCACTCAAAAGTACACAAATTGACAATCGTGGACAAAGATTTGGAACAAATGGATCGCACTGGCCATCGATACGCCATGGCTGTGAAGTTATCTATCACATGTGCATGAAAATCATCGTCAACTACAAGAAGACCTTCGCCTCGTACACATGTTGAGTTCTTCGGGCTCACTGATGGAAGTAGCCAACATGTGACTACACAGAAGAGGAACACTACTGGACCGCACTCTCTCCAGTTTCAACAGAGAAAAAGGCAACAAAATGTACGAGGCGCAATTCCACCATCATTAGGCAGCAAGGGCACGGGTGTTTCTATCTGGTTCCCCAACATTTGTGCTTAACTCTCAAGTTCATACTCGAAGTCTGGTCTCAGCTATCGCATCCTTCAACCTAGTAGATGTGATTTGTGGACTTAATCTTGGAACTAACAAGCAAACACGTCACACCTACCACATTAGATCACGCTACATGAATATGCCAATCAAAGCCACCAGTGAACATGAAATTCCACTATTGATCTTCTCTTGGATTCACTCGATCTACCGGGAAAAACTGTCAAAAGTGCAAAAGGAGACTGTGAAGATCCTCGTAATATTGTCTATGAAACCCAAATCGCAGACGGAACCGACCACCGGAGCATCGCTTTCATTTGTACCCTACATCATATCCAACTGTTGATAAGCATCTTAATGGAGAAAAAGCTGTATCGGAAAAACGTTGTACGCTTTCATTTGAGCCCAGTTTTTGTGTCCGTCTCACTTGTTATCCATTCGTTGTGAAATCCGGTTTGTTGTTTACGCAAATCCCGTTCGTGCTCGAAAGCATCCACTATGTATTACCGATGTGTTTTGATTTTGAGATTATGCTTGTCACATACCAGTCTTCCAACCTATTGTGATATTTTCCTCTCAGGTAGATAGAGCAGCAGCGAATTCGCTGTCACAGCATAGAGGGCTGCCCTGTTTATAAGCTTATATAGATTGTCCTGACATCCCATGTCTACAATAACTGGTCGCAAGTTGAAT
This sequence comes from Opisthorchis viverrini, assembly GCF_000715545.1. Classification (NCBI taxonomy): domain Eukaryota; kingdom Metazoa; phylum Platyhelminthes; class Trematoda; order Opisthorchiida; family Opisthorchiidae; genus Opisthorchis; species Opisthorchis viverrini. The sequence continues at coordinate 501,490 of NW_008751862.1, forward strand.
TCACCGTGTGCTCACTACATCTGGTTGGTGAATATTTCCAGACGGATCCCGCACCCTGTTACTTGTACCCGAAAAAGTGAAGCTGATCTACACTGAGATGCTTATTGTTGAAGGTCTTCAATAAGGATGACAGAGTTGTATAGTGTTCGTCACCTGCTCACGACAGATTGGTTTCACCTACGGGATGAAATTCCTATTGGAGGTAGAAAACAGTACGGGAAATCGCCTTCCGGAAAAGATAATTCAAAAAGAGTAATTTTGGAGCGTTTTACGTGATTCGTTTGTTAGCTGTTAGAAAGAAATGAAATAAGCACGACATCCAAGGCCAGATGTGTCGTAAGAGTGGTCGAGTCCCTTTCAAACGTTATTCAAACCGGGTGTATTTCCGAAAATCTAGGCAAATGGAGGTGCATGAGTGAGTTGAAAACACTAAGTCCATTCTTGCAACAAACCTTAGGTTCTGCATTTTCCATGGAAGCACCAGTGATATCGAACCAAAACGATAGAGCGTCATCCTTATTTTCAGAGAAAGCAGTAAGGCTTTGATGCAGAATGATTAGCACGAAGACAGTCCACAGTTGTGCCTGACAAACTCAAGCGGACCATAGGTACCAGAACGTGCAATAAGCATGCGATTCTAATTTGGCATTTCTCTATTCACACCCTGTTTTTATCAGTGATGCGCATCTCGAACAAGCATCCCACGATATTTCAGGTATGCACGTTTGTACAAAACCACATGGTTTTCAAACACAGTGAATTGAAAATTTACCAATATCTGTCGGATAATTACCCAAAATCGGAGCAAACTGTTCAGGCATGGCACAAGTCGGAACCTAATATCTTGCCTCACACTGGATCGGCGTTTATGTGTTCACTGTAAAGCACCCTAGTGCTTCACTTGTGAGATTCCTAGGTTCAATCTCGAGTAATTCTTCAGCTTATCGTCGGCTCATCATTTTATAACTGATGCTGAGGATGGTCGAAGTACTCAGGTTTTTCCAGTTCTATTAGGAATCTGCCCATTTGTCTTGTGAAGTAATGTATTTTTCCAAGTCTTCACAACGACTAATTGAACATCGGTTGGTTTGGAGTGAGGAGCTATTGACTGTAGTTGGTGCTGCACAAAAGGTAGCTCGGCCTGGTGCGCGTGTTGTGCAGCAAAGCAACACGTGGAAAATCTTCGCACATGCTACACAATCTTTTAGTCCCTCAGGCTTCGTTTTGAATGCATGATTGCGGCCACTCTGCAAGCTTGGATCACAGTGTCCCACTACACATGAGTGCGCTGGGTGACCAGTTTCGCATGATATTCTCTAGGGAGACCATATTGTACCATAACCGTTCATTCGAATTCACAGTCTAATCACCAACCTTTTGCATCCATTCGCTGATGTACTAATCGTCCTGCAAGTTATACTAATCGTATGGCTTTGCACAGTGTTCAAGTTGCCCACTAACCCCAGTTTGTAGGAAAGCAATCCACTGAGGTTGGTGCTCTCCTGGGGGTACACAGAGACTGCGTAAATAAGTAAGCTCGAAGAACTCAGGTACTGAATTAACAGAGTTTACACGGAGAGCCTGAATCAATGTACTACATGGGTAGCATAGCCGTTAGTTGCTGCATATCATTGATCTCCATATACAGTGGAATTCAATCACCTATTTGCACGATTTGCGTAAAAATGAAAATTTGACGCCGCGAAGTTACGGCTTATCATTTCAGAGTTATAGTCTGGCTTCAACAAATAGGCGCCAGGTTCCGGTAATACTGGACTCAGGTCAGTTGACTCGAATGCTAATTTCGAAATCCCCATACGGACGCAAAAAGATCTAATTTATTGTGCTTGTACTCTGTTGAAGGATGCGAAAACTCAATTATCCGTTACACAAGAAGCATTCTAGAGCATCCTTTTTCCTCCTTAAAAAATCAAACTGGGTGTGGTGGCGTGTAGGCCGAACTGAGGGCTCGAGGATTTCCATCAGCACAAAGAGTCAGATAAGGTGACAAAACTTATAATAAAGAGTGACTACGAAATGGCATATATATGAGCATTTGGGGCAGTGTTTGGCACAGTGTCTCTCAAAGTATCACAAGAGGAAAAAGGCTATACGACGCACTACCACGTCAAGTCAGGAAACGAAATCTAACAGTGCACCTAGAATTCGTCCAAGTTGAAACATTGTGTACAGTTACTAGAAAAGCTTGCTAAACAAGAGTGGTGTACATAGACTATCGGCCCACATATCTCCCGAATCTGTACCAAATGTGAGTCCATAATTGTGAGATAGCCAGTTATAGTGAATGGTAATACTCATATTATTTCGAATAAAGTCCAAATGTTCACACATATGTGCGCAAATTTTATAACATGCCAGTTCTCGTTCGTAGACACAATGCAGTCCAATTTGTTGTGCAATTTCAAGATGCCAATAGAAGGTCAATTGACTGGAAACGATGTCCTGCCTCACAATTATGTCCGTGAATTCGCATACATGTGTACCTGGATGTGTTGTGTACGTGTGGAGTGCTACAAATAAGGCAACCAAAATAATGTTTCAATGCATGCATGTCGGACTGGGGCAAGCGCAAATGGACTGAGTTTGTTGAGATCGGCACATACGGTATGCGCCGACTGATGCATTTTTGGTAGGGTGAGTTTAGGTAGAAGAGTTGAGCACATCGGTAGCGTTGGAAACGTGGCCATCCAACCACATTGCCTTAGTTTTTCCCCGAGTACAGAGCTTTCAGGTTTTCGCTCACGTGTTGAATGGGGGTACGTCAGCGTTGATCGGCCTGGCAAGTTAGTATTGACAGTCTAACATTGACACAATTGGACAGACAAAAGTACGGGGCAACTCATACAGTCGGAAAAGTAGGTCAGTTGGGTTTGGCAGCTTTACATCCCTGCAGGTTAACGCTGAACAATGGTCACGAGTAACGGAACTCATTCTTGTTAGTCAGAGGTGATCTGTGCGTCCAACGTTGCAGTGTGCCAGGCACTCCGGCTACAGTGGAAAATATAAAACCAGTTCCGAATGACCAAAAATTGTCCCCACTTAGTCAGCTTCGTGATGTTTACAAATCGAAAGTCAGTAAACCAAACCATGAGACCTTTGTTTTTCTACGTGGTGGCGTACACTCGTCGAATTACTCGACGCGGTGCCCATGATTGCCATTTTGCCGATGTGAGGAAAAGAACCCGAGATGTGTTTGAGCAGGCTCAATTGGTAAAGCGGAGTTGTTTGGTATAAAATTATTGGCATCAGTCTATCGGGTAAATACATGAGAAACTAGCTGCGATCGTTTAGGGGGGAAATTTGGAATGCGGGCACTGAATGATGTGGAGATAAGCCAGTCAGTTAGCCGAATTCAAAATAGAACAGTTTCAATTAGCGAAGTGCACTCATTTGCAAGCAAATTCGGTTTTGCGAGAGAATCACATGGAACCATGCTGAATCTCTTGTTTGGGATGTTTCCAGCACACATTTAACTTGTCGTGATTAGGCTCGAAGCAGAACGCGCTGAGTAGAAAGACTCTCTTATGATACTCTGCTGCTCTGCTCAAGAGGCTGCATCTATTTCCGAGACCGACACTACTCTTCAGAACAGGAAAATCATCTGAAATCACCTATTGTAAACTTTTCACTTACCGCATGTTTGTCTGGATGGACTGAATCAATTTCAAACTGTTGTGCTCCCGGATAATCAACAGGAATTGCATGAGTGCAGTTATGTCAAACAGAAATTTAATGTAATCTTTTTCCGAACACACCGCACTACTCATTATGTTGCTGACAACTCTGCGACACCCACGAAAGGTTTCACCTTCCTTGAAACTGGAATTTCAGTCAATTTTATTCCGTGCTCGACCATCAAACGTATTTAGCGAAATACACCCAATCGCAAGTTTCTTTTTTGTTAGTTATTCGTGCATTTTGCTCATATCTTGGTTTATTGGTGATGCTATCTACTTTTTTGCTACATTTCTGCGTCGTGAACCTTATCCCTGTGTGAGTGTGTATCTATTTTAACCACTGAAATCTGACAAATTGCAAAGCACTGTCATAACCGATTAGCCTTGGTCGAAATCCTCTTCGGCGTTTTCCCTCTCCTCTGGGGATTCCGTGGAAATTTATTGAACATCTCAAAAGACGCTTATCTTTAGACTGAAAATCTACCGACGACTTCGTCTTTTGAGCACTGAGCCAATCAGAACTGCAACAACATCGAGACGAACACGGCAAAACAATTGTAAGCTTCGTGTTTTTCGTGCATATACAACGCTTGCGTTTTCGTACTATCCGTTTATCAGTTTGGCAACTACGTTGCTGGAAGCCGTCTCAACTTCTCACACAATCCGGAAATGCAGAAATACGAAGTGTGGTTTTCCATCTATTTATTCCATGTCTTGATGACCATTCCTCCTTATCACAGAGAAGCCTCGATCAACGACTCGCGAGTATTCCAAGAGTGCTGACTCACGGCTGAGAATCTGTTAACATCGGCGGACATCCAAGATGTTATATTTGAGATCTATATATGCAAATGTTCTCGCTGTACACTAATGTAGACGAGATCATAAATCCTCGTAGGCCAATGACAGCTCAGTACCGAGCCGAAAATCGATAGCTTCGGATTGGTGACCACTACTGCGGAGCACCCAGAAGCCTACTATAGTTTACTTGGGAAACAGTTTTACTTTTGAAAGGGCTCATTCCCAGGACGTGGTAGCTTAGTGTGACAAATGTGCTGATAACAAATGTGAAGTGCCCCATTATCGCATATTCTAGGAGAGAGTTCAGTGAGCCACTATTGCACAAAGTGTTATTCTTTTAGAGCCAGTTACTGCGCACATTCAAATACATGCACTTTTCTAGGCGAACGGTAGACATTTTGACCCGCAAAACTCAAAACCTGGGTCTAACTTCCCTAGATTCGGTTTGCGTGGAAACCGGTTCAGACAGCCACTTCTCCAAACAATGGATGCTTGGCATGATGGCCTGATGTTACTCAATCACTCAGACAGGCACCCGGCTCCCATCCTTAATGACGAAATCCTTGAGCAGAAGCAGCAACATAATAGCTCAGCAAACTTGGTCAGACGGTGAAATGCCCTGTTTGACGTTCAGATATTTAGGTTTGTCAGCTTTTTACTTCGCTTCCTACTAATGAGAAATTCATTTTATAGCAAAATTTAGTACGGTTGGGTGACTTCTGTGATCCTTGCATGTTAACGTGCTACCGATAATAATAATAATGAAAGTTTCATGCGGAATTTCTGGGTGACAGTGTGTTTTGAACGTGGGACGTATTAAAAATATGGTCAAACCTACTGCCCCATCGAGTCAAATTCCACACGTGTGCTAACAATAAACAGAGTGAAAGATTATGGAATTTTCTACTACAACAGGTGGGCAAATGTCACAAAAAGTGATGGGATGTTGCAAATAAGACTGTTGGTAAAAAACGAAAAAGCATTTCTTGTTACCGAGAGCCATCAATCGCAGTTCTTAAAGAAACCACATCTTGCGATTTTAGAGGTACCGCACTAAGTTTAACGATAAGACATTACTTACGACTCTGAGAAAAACATGTCGATAGCCCTCTGTCAAATTTCACTCTTCTTATGATTCACCAGGTTAGCGTAGACTCTGAGTTTCTATCACGTTTATGTTTTACACAAGCCTGTGTGCAGCACATTCAGTTGTAGAATATCATAAACGAGAGATTCAGTTGGGTACCCCGTGAAAACCAAACTGATTTGCAAATGAGTGAATTTCTCGAAAACAGTCCAATTTGGATTCTAGTAGACCATAAGCTTGGCGGAAACAAATTGTATATATATATATATATATATATATATATAACTAAAGAAAGTTTGGGTGTAGCTGGACAGCAAAATAGAAATAGCAAAAAAGAAACGACTTTCTTTACAGAGAGCGGGGAAAACAGATGGTGGCTTGTCGAGGAGTGTTCAGCAACGTTATCAGTAGTCTTTTTTCTAGACAATGTACAGCGAAAACCCAAATACCGTCCAAAATGAAATACGCTGAATTTCATAAAAGTAGACTCATGTGCGTCATGCAATAATAACAAATGAATTTGCTATTCAGCGTATTTCGTTAACTAAGTAGAGTTTGGTGATCACTGTTACACTATAAAACCAGTGTATACATGCGTGAGAATTTGGACTCCATTGGAAATAATGTGAGTATCACCATCCACTACATCTGGTTATCTCCAACTTATGAACCCAAATTCGGTATGGATTTGGTAGAGACATAAAGCGGTAGTCTATGTCTTCCACTCATGCTTTACAAGCCCTTCTAGTAACTGTAAGCAATGTTTGAGTTTGGGCGAGTTCTAGACGCACTTTTAGATTTCTTTTCCTGACTTGACGTGTTAGTGCGCCGCATCTTAAGGTGAAAATATGGTTGATCCCATATTCATGTATCATCGCCCAGATTTAACAAGCTCCTGGGCGGTATCGGTAATATCGATGTGAATTGAGAAACTGCGCATTCCATAAAGTCTGGAATTTGAAAAGTCACCTGAGAGAGGCAGATGGACAGCCAAACAGTAAAAGCGTGGCTGAAATCCAAATGATGTTCCAACTTTTCCAGAAACACACTCATTTGCAAATCACTTTGTTTTTCACGAGAGACTCAACTGAATCTCTCGTTTATGATATTCTACAACTGAATGTGTTGCACACAGGCCGCCTCATGTTTCAGTTGGCACGATATTCATGATATCGCAGTATATTTGTTCAAGTAAAACGTAAGGTTGACGAAAACTCGGGAACTGCGCCTACCTGATGAGCCCAAAGGAGGGCGAAACCGGTCGTGGGCTGTCGAAGAGTTTTCAGGAAACTTGTCATTAGTTTCCTTTATGAAAAAATGTTCCAGCTTGTTATTAGTTTATCCATCTTGCTTTTCCTTGCGCCCCCTTCAAGGACACGGATATCTACTGTGGTGGGGAGTAGTCAGCTCTTTATGGGAAATCTCGCAAAACGGGCCTTTCAGACACTGAACAGACACGAACAGCTGGACCCGACGTTCCTTAAAGAAGGTGAACTGTTCCAAGGACTTGACCTGAAGGATTTCAATCACACGGTCCTTACCCTGGTGGATCTCTACAGGCGACACGTTCAAGCTGAAACCAGCAAGTTCATTCATGTTGAGATTCTTCACTTCCAAAGGCAATAGAGCGAGTGTAAAATATGATCTGAAAGGGCAGCTCTTGTGGTTGCGTGGGTGGCATGCATGAGCGTCTTATGCATAGGGTCACTAGAGTACCACAAGCACATTTACATGTGTATGCATCCATCATGAGAAGGTTGTAGCCCCAGTGTATTCGCATCAGCGTATGGTTGTGTACGTTACGCGTGTGGTCTACTATCAGTCGACCAGCCAAGAGCTACCAAAATGCTGCCAATAAAGAATGGCGAAAATACGAACGGAAAAGTTCGTTGAACTCAGAAAACAGGTTGCTGACAGTATGAGTTGAAATTAGATCACGTGCTTGTTTGAAGGCGAAAACTAGTTTGAGTTCGCAGTAGTTGATGGTAGTCTTTCAAGTTTGGTGGTGAATTCATTGGTTAGAGTGATGTCTTCCATCAATGGTACAATCGCTTTGTATAGATAAATGGCCTTTTTTGAGATCTCGAAAGGATGGTGTGCAATATCACCTTACCGAAATCGAAGTTTTATTCTATCATTTCCGAAGATTTGGGTGTGTATATGTTGTCTGAGAGAGTGTTTCTGAGACAAAAAGACCCCCTGTAAGTCTTCAGTGTAAATTGTTCTTGATCTAGGGAATCACTCCATAATCATAGCCATCATCTACAAGATTTACGAAACATTGGAGTTACGAGACAACCCCAAAGTCGCGCATAAAAGGGAAATGTCAATCACTGAACAGCCGAAAAATAACTCCAAAAAGGGTATACTCTGATCAAAGTGTGACATCGCATGGATCAGGTAGTGAAATACAGGTGAAGTGCAGAAGACCTTTGCTGCGGAGTTATTAGAAAATGCCAACTGACAGGTTACAGACTATTGGACAGGGAAGCAAAACTCACATTTGCATCTTATTCACATCAAATTGGACATCCATCTTCTCCTGAATACGCCTTCTTGAACTTTCCTGGACATTCATTGACTCAAATCATTCATTTCTCAAATCCAAGCAAATGCTATAAAGCGGCCCCACAAATTATGCAACAGATATCCTCTTTTCAAGAGACGCAAAGCGAAATTCCACGAACAACACATATTACTCGCGTGCCTCCCCATCAGTAGTATCACCGTTACACAGATAGGTTAGTTTGAGAAATCTCTCCTAGTAAAACGGCGAAATAGATGGGAAATTAAGATGAGCTGATATGTTCTACTTCGGCGGTCCTGGACTTCTAGTGTAGGATAGCTGTGAAGAGATGAGACACCACCTGGAAGATGAAGTCATGTGTTGTTATTTATTTCCGAGGGTTGACAGACTGGCACAGACATAACCAAAGATTGCAAAGAATGATTTCAACTGTCAAGAGTCTTATCATGGATGTTGATGGCATTAAACTCAGGGCTCCAGATCGACTGTTGATTTCAAAAGCATTAGCGCCCTGTATCTCATAGAAGCTTCCGCTGAAAATGCCATAAAACTGAGCTGAGAAGGAAGCCGAAGAGGTTTACTTGTCACAAAACCAATGCCTTTCACCTCCACCCCCATGGCTCTCTGCCAACCTCTTGTTTGTCCGAAGCGCCATAAGTGAAATAGTAAAACCGATGTGTGTTGATTCAGTCGTCTGGAGATGCACTGCCTTGAGTTTCTTGACTTTGATTTCACTTTCCTGCTCACAGCTGCTTGTGTATTCACTCGCCTTTTAGATGATCATTCAAGTGTCGCTTGGTGAACAGTTAAAATCTCATATGATGGTACTGCCGACGTGACCTTGACTTATGGGGACCGCAACCGATTAGTAACATCAACAATAACCCGAACTGCGGGACAGTGGTTCATAAATAGGAAGACCTCACCGGTGTGTTATTCACGAACACTCACAAACGTTTGGCAGTTGATTTAACCAGGGACAGCGGAAGAATACAGTCTTTCTGGGGATTTTTGATCAGCCAAAGCGCACGACGTGAGGTTGATTGACTCACTCTTTCAATGAAATACCAGAAGTACGAGCATGTCAGTGCGATGCTGCAAGTAGCTTGATAACAGTGAAGATTCGCACGCATTCGATTAAACATCTCCCCATGTTAAAACGGGGGAACACGTTTGCATGAAAGGGCGACAAAAAAGTGAAATTCCTGCGCTAAACGGTGCAGCCATTCAACCGACGATGAAATAGAATGCACTGCTCTGTTTTTGCTATGCAGTTTGGAGCTGGAGTCTGATTGTAGAAAAATGCTGCACGAATGTAAGTAGTGCCGCGACAAACGTACTGCAACAGCTCCGTGGCAGCAATAGAATCTTGTCAAGTTGCTGCATGGAAAGAGAATCCCAACTACCCAGAATTTATCTTTCAAGCGTACCACTAAACCATATTATAGACTAATCATTGGTCAGGACTGCGTGTGCAGGTTCACTAAGAAATCGGCTAAGTAATGAAAATCCACATCTGTTTTCATCATTTCTCCGAGTCAGCGAATACGCTGGAAGGTAAAATAAATGGAGCACATCAACACCTCTGCTCGACCCGAAATGATGGCTGGATTGGGGAGCAGATTTACACCAATCGCCAATTGCTAAATCTCGTTTTACAGCCTCTTTGGTTCATTCCAAAGCGGAATATGTACTTGCAAATGATATTGCAGAATACCTACCTAGAAAGTTGAATATCAACATCCCTAGAGGGTCAAAGATGGGTTTAACCAAGTAACTGTCAAGGTCCTCTGAAGGAATTAAATCAAATGCGCGGAGAAACTGTTCGAATGGGCATGAAAAAAGTTAAGGATTTTATGTTCTCCTAGGAATTTATGAAACTGTTTAATTTCCAAATGAACGAAAGGACCTTGCGGAAGTAATTCATGTGTACACAGGACTCAAAGACCACAGCATTCAAGCGCACAATCACAGTCGTGATGGGATTGAGGCCGAAGCAAATTACCGGAAAAAACCCAGTTTTTCCATCCCATAACCACGCAGGATGTAAACACATGAGAGAATGAAATAAATTCGACAAATACTGGACAACTACCACTATCTGAAACGGTCCACCCACCTAAACTGGTATTTCAATCCGCAGATGCGTTGCCGCAGCGTAGCGTTGCTTACCGAAGCCAAGTGTACCCATGTTAGACTGTCAATACTAACTTGCCACACCGATCAACGCTGACGTACCCCCATTGTACACGGTTTGAATTGAGGCACATAAGCGAAAACCTGAACGTTCTGTACTCGGGGAAAAATTAAGACAATGTGGTTGGATGGCCACGTCTCCAACGCTATCGATGTGCTCAACTCTTCTGCCTAAACTCATTCTACCAAAATGCATCAGTTGGCGCATACCATATGCGCCGATCTCAACAAACTCAGTCCATTCGCGCTTGTTCCAGTCCGACATGCCTGCGTTAAAACATTATTTTGGTTGCCTTATTTGTAGCACTCCACACGTACACGTTCATTGGCCTCCGAAACGTTCCCTACAGTGAAAGGCTACGTAAACTCGATTTGTTTGATTTAACTTATCGGCGTATACGAGGAGACCTCATCCTGATGTTCAAGATAATAAACACCCCTAATCACCCTTTAAAACATTTGTTCACAGTTAACTTGGCCGTTGACATTCCATGTTCCCGCATTAACTGTCGGCGCTAC
>NW_008751862.1:513315-517322 GCF_000715545.1 Opisthorchis viverrini
TTATTATTATTATTATTATTATTATTATTATTAGTTTCCCAAAAGTTTGTTTCTTATTAGTTTATTTATTAGTTATTATATTATTAGTTATTGGTTTATTTTTATTAGTTTCTTTATTAGTTAGAGCCAAAAACTATTAAATTAGTTGAGAAATAGGATCTACCCATGATTCATAACCTGTATGAGAAATTATTTTTAGTATTTTACTCATTCAAGAAGTGTTTTGAGAAATATTTTCTCATACGGGATTTGTGTATATTGATATCAGCCATGTTACTTTCGACCGTGGGGCGACCAGCGCTCTCCATCATGGGACCGAATTGCCTGATACTGGAAAGCATCAATGGACGCTTGTGATATCACGCTCGTAAACCATTTTGTGCAATTCTGTCAAACGAATTGCTCTGATTGCGAGCTGAATAGTTTGATGTCACCAATATGGGAGGCTATAAGCGTTAATTGTGACAAGTACGATTACGAGAATAAAGATATAGTACACTTCAACTGGAAAAGCATTTCCCAGGGCTCGCGGTGGGTGAGAATCGTACGTAGGTTTTGACGTGTTTGTCCAGTATAATTTGTACATATCTATCGGACAAGCGAGCATTAGGAAAGAAGTTATCCCGGTTAGGATTTGCGTGTCAATCCTCAAGGGGCAGTTGCGGGTACCGATGCATTTGTGCTGTCTGGTTGAGCTCATCTGAAAATCGGTAAATATGGGCGATCGCCCATTCCCATTTCGGCAGCCACAGAGTGGGCCATCTCGGATGAAAATATCACAGACAAAGCGTGTACAAAACTTAATTACTTTAATGCGAATTTCTGGAGCATATGACAACTGCAATGCTATGTCGCGATCTTTGAATCTGTTATGAGGTGATATATTCTGCATTATTGAAGATTTTGCCATGCAAACACAGAGAGATTAGACTTCTCTACCTTTCCTATACTTACTGACTGTAAGATCTACGAATTCCTACCTAGTTAATGAATAAACACTGACCAGACACTGAATTACTTCAGAGACCACTCAATGTACCACGAGAACATCTGCATCGAAACTCTGTTCAGGACTGCGGAGATGTAGTTTCGTACGTCTGACCTATTACGAAACGAAAAAACATGTACGCCCAATATATCGAGAAAGCTGCTTGTCATGAATACTCATCTGAAGAAAGATGAGTAAGAGGACCCCCGACAGCACCAACAGAAATATGGCTTGTTCAGACAAACGGATCTCTCGTCCGTGAATATGAGTCGCTTCTGGATGGATGGATGCTGCAGGCTGGATGCTACAGTCGGAATGGTGTATTGCAGTTCTCGGAAGCATGGGTCGCCTCCTCGTACTCGCTCAACCATCATATAGAAATGGAACAAATTTACGTTCCATCGCAAGCGAGAGGTCATCAAATTAATCGGACAACTTAAGGGGGATGGGTCATTTGACAAAGAGGATGTCCTTATAATTCGCAGGTCAAAAATCACGTGAAATGAATCGGATAGGCCAGGCCTTAAAATCAATTGGTCGCCGGTCAATCGGGGAGCTATTGAACCCAGTAGCGAACATCCAAACGACCACTCATAGTCAGAGGCCACCGACGTCCAGCGTCAGTGCTCAAAGCCTACACACCAACTCACTAAGTCATCTTGTTTATTGACAAAACGCTAGCAAGCAAAATGTTTAGCTCAGAGAACAGGACAAGGGTCGTAGACTCGGACATGATATCGGGGAGATGACCCAGACTCTTAAAATATGGCAGGATATTTAGTCACTGAATCTCATTACCGTGTTGTATTAATATTCCAATATAATGGAATACTTTCTTAACCATAACTCCCATAATTTTATTTGGAATTTTCACGAAACCTCACATCATGCTGCATTGTGGAGTGCCCAGCGGTTTTACACACGGGGGAGAAGTGAATAGATATTAGTAAACAGTGGTCTGGTAAATTACTCAAAAAGTTTCCATTATTACCGGAAATTACGCGTGCTTCCTTGCGAAGTCATACATAACCCATGTGTGACCTTTGTTTTAAGTGAGCTGCAGTTTTACTATTCAGTCACTGCATTTAATATTACTCCTACTGTTCACTCACTACCATACAGAAACTACGTGGATGTTTACCACGTTTCGCGACCCTACTGATTGACTGACAGTAATCCAGCATAACACTGCAAAGAAACATTTACTGAAGGAAAAGCACCAGGACTGGGATCTCTTAATGGAGGCACAGTACTCATCCGAAACCACCGCACCTGGCTGTCAAAGATAGGCGGGTGTAGGCGTGTAGAAATTAGTTTGCGTATTACTGGATTTCCATTGAGGAGTTTGATTGCGGTTCAATTCGTAACAACTCTGTTTTCGTTTGTCACGAAAGAATTTCCGGACACAATAGTTATTTCTAATAAGCGTGCCCTCCTTGTGGAAGGCACAAGAAGATGCAGATTCGTGAATCTGAATCTATCCATCTCTGTCGTAAGCTATCTAGACTTGATGAGTTTATATGACTGTTTTCTACCTCCGGTAGCCATAGAAGCATGTATTTCTCTAAGTCTTGATACATGCTAAGGTTACTAATGGGTAAAATTAGTCCTCGGTGGACGATGAATCCCTTGGGCGAGTTAAGATTCGCTTCTCAAGAGCTGGTATCATCCATGGAGATATAGCATGTGATGCATGTTGTGAACATCCCCTCCCTCTGTTTGGATGACGGCAACTGAAGAGGAGTACTGTAATGAGAGAGGTTTGAATTCCATTCTCGTTTGCAGGAATCTAGGACCCAAGTGCATATCCGTGCTACGGGACGTCTTCAGCAATATTGCAGCTAGCAAAGCCCTCCTCGACAATGTGGAAGTTCGGGGTTGTTTTCCCTCTTACAGGATCGTTCACTTACTTTATGGGTGCGCTCAGTTGTCCTCATATTAATCGTTTCCTAATTCCATATAATACTTTAACCACACCTTTCACGGCTGTAACTGATATCAATATCCAACTTCTGCGAGACCACACACCAATTCATAGGGGTTGTTGGGCCTTTAGACAGTTTCATATGTATGATGTGAGACAGCATCTATATTTATTCGCCTGGCCGACCAGCCTTTCTGCAAGTAAAAACAGTGCACTAATGCCTGATACCTTGGTCTCTTTCGTTTGCTTTACAAATACTCGCGTTTTCACTCAAGGGCTTCATTTCTCAAATATTATTGAAGAGCAAGAAAACAAAGTGGATTGGAAAAGTTGAGAAATGCGGTCAGCCGTATGTCTTGTCCAGAGAAAGGCTAGATGTGATTCTTCTATGTAATCTCATCTCGTCTAGGTTTCTTAAAGTCCAAAAAAGCTTCACTTGCCATACTGAGATTTCATAAAGCTGGATGAGTAGGAGGTAGTGTGACAAATCATATCGAATACGAACAACAAACGTTTAAGAATACTGCGCCCCAAGACATTAAATACAGGAAAGATACAACCCAGGGGACTACATCACGCTGCACTTCAGTCTCCGGGAAACGCATATCAGAAATACTTAGTGTCCAAATGAGTATTTGGCAAATTCCGTACATAAGATTGGCGAAAACTCGGGGAATGCGCTTGTCGGATGAAATCAGTAGTGGCGTTTCGAAGAGTTTTCGTGGAACTTACGGATGGTTTTCTCCATGAGAACTCACTGCAATATCGCGAACATCGCACCAACTGAAACAGTAGGTTACCTGGTGCATCACATTCAGCTGAGGAATATCACGAACCAGATACTCAACTGGGAATCATTTGGGTATCCCGTTAAAACCAAATAAGTGTCTTTTGTGAATGTCCTTAGACCAGGTTTTTCAAGTTTGTCTCGCATCCAGACTACTTTTCTAAAATTATTCAAAAAGGAGCTATACTAGCGGCGTTCAGCGCTGCCTGCCCGACTTCTCCAAAACCACCACAGGACCACTGGATGTCGTCGAGGTCGTTATCCATGATTGATGCCAGGAAAGCCATACCAGCAGGCAACGAGTACGA
>NW_008751862.1:518440-538996 GCF_000715545.1 Opisthorchis viverrini
GAATGATGATGATGATGATGATGATGATGATGATGATGATGATGATGATGATGATGATGATGATGATGATGATGATGATGATATGATGATGATGATGATGATGAAATTATTCAAAGCTGTTACATGTGTGAAAATGTATAACATCATAATTGTGATGTTTCCGGGCTACGTTTCTTCAGTGGACAGATTATTAAACGTCGCATTAAACCTGAGTCGATCGAAAGCGGTTATGGTGGTGTTTTTGTATCCTACTCCCTATGGAGTTTAATTGCAACAACCAGGGATGCGTGCGCGTAGGAATTTCATATTACTACTTTAGCTGAATAGTAGTATCACTAACAAGCGGTGGTCGTATTGGAAAAATTCCCTCGCACTGTCTCTGAATATCTCAAGAATTCATTCGACCGCCTTTGTGAAATATTTTGCAATTCAAAGTAGTTTCAGTTTTCTCATTTTTCTACATGGTCAAAACATGTGAACAGATATGACTTATCGCTTGATGCTTTGACGAACACAGGGCGATCAACCTTTAAATGCTAATCTCTATCTATCAAACCTAATCACTAGGTCAAAAAGGCTATAATTAATGAACTTAGGGGAGAGCCGAGGGCGTACGGAGTGCTGCTATTGACGAATCATTGGGGACAACGTTCAATTGGTGGTAACTCTCACACAACCACAGTAGAAATGAAAAAAAACTGTGGGAATACACTCATTTGCAAACAAATTCGGTTAAGCGAGTTACTCACCTGAAGCCAAACTGAATCTCTCGTTTGTGATGTTTCCAGGCAACTGAATGTGCTGCGCCAGGGCGCCCCATGTTTCATTTGCTACGAAATGCGAGCTATCGCGATACATGTATATTTGTAATGTACTACTCATAAGGTTGTTAACCAACTGACGTATACTTCGTTGTAAAACTGTAATTTATCATCAGAATCATTATTGACAACGTCCAGTTGGTGATAACTCTCACGTAACCACAGTAGAAAAAAGAAAACTCCAGGAACATAATACGAGTAGCTTAATTTCTCCGAGAAAAACGATCAAGGCAGTGCCTACACCCCAAAACAACAACGCAAGAGACCCATCTGAGCATCCTATTGAACTAAGACATCATCAATGGGCGTGACGATTAGTCCTCTGCAAAGATCACCCAGCATGCAACTGCAGGTGGCTTTTCACTAGGTAGTCTGACTAGGTAGTGACGTTCTTGAAACTGGAACCAGTTATATACCGTATCCAAAAGGATTTCTAAAGGATAGTTACGCGGGCCAAAACCAGGAAGGTGTGAAGACCTCACGGTAATTAGTTGGACGGTATGACTTTTCAGAACCTTACGCCATCGAAAGAAACTGTGTTTTCTTTGGTAGTGTTATGCTATGCGTGATAAACGTGGTAGACATATTAACCTGACGAAACGAAACAGCAAGGCTAATGGACTTTTCGGCACAAACCGTTTTTACTTACAAGACCTCAAATGAAAACCATAGCTGTTGCAGTAAGTATGGAGCTGTCCAAGCATTTGGCGTAACGTGAGGATGTGATCAGTGCACTTTTACCTAGATAAAAGTCTGTTTAGTACTGGCGAACTTGGGTCTCATGGGCAGGAGCCCCATAACAGTTTATTGAAGCCAGTAGCTGTAATACGAGCGGAAGCGCAACAACCGTTTGACTCTAGTTTTCCAGAAGACGCTGTTGTTTCCGAACAATTTCAAACAACCTAGATAGAGCTGAACTAAAGAATGTACACTCGCCTGTGGTCATTTCAAGCTAGAAAGACTGAGGACGCACTTAAACTCAGACCGCAATCCCAGTAGATCTGGTAGAACGCAAGGCATAGTAACGGATGCAAGGTAGCTCAACCCTACGGGGGCATAGAGCTGTAATCTTAAAAAAAAACAGTCAGTAAATGCAGCGAGGAGCTGCAAGTGGAAACAATGATGAAAGCTGGGGGAGTCATCCACTACCTTTTTCCCTTGTACAACTTGCTGTATTCCGACGCCCCGGCTGATGTCAATACGCGTAGGATGATATGGCATTGTAATTTGTGAAGTTTGGGGTTGCACGTGGGCTGAGATATTGACAAGGCACCAAAACCTAGGCAGGGGACGACAAGGGACCTCATTCAAAGTCCTTGACTTCAAGGCTTCCCGACAAAGCAGTCATGTCTGACATAAGACTACCATATCAGTCCAGATGTTTCGAGGATTGGGTTACCATACTTGTTTAATTATCCTGTGCGAATTGTTGAAAGGCTTTTAGAGATGTTGTCGAATGCGAGTAGCTCATGTGTGTTGCTTGGTTTTTAGTCCATTTGTCGAGGCTTGCAATTAGGTCACAAATATTTCGTCACCACTCGAGAAGGCATCGTCAGTGTTACATCACCGGGTGCACCTGACCCCGCATAGATAGCGTTTTCTCGATTAGTGACAAAACGTTTCTATCAAGCTGCTAGACCATCAGACCAATAATCTTAGGAGGGTATCTGAGTCTAACCTTTGCCAGGTTGGCATCCTAGCAGTTTGCAATCTCGTCTCCAGCATAAATCAGTGGGTAGCGGAGATATACAACCCTTTGCACCAAGACAAGCTGCTGTCTATTTGAGATGGGAAAAAGACCGAATTGACACCGCATCAGTAAACAATGAAGCGAGAGTGTAGTCCACTGAGCCGGAAAATTGCAAACGCCGCCACAGGTATGATCATTTGCTTGTCTGATGTTCGCCTTGGTGAGGATCATCGAACTCCGCCGAGATGATCAGCACTGGATAGAGTAAAATTGTAAAGGCCTTGATCTCTTTGGTAGACTGACGGCCAACGTTGTTCATAGCACATGCGGGCTAGCGAAGTCTAAGGGACCACATCGTTGGTTTCCGAGCCCTACTGGGTTAACGGTCAATATGCATGTTAGCATCTGACGTCAGTATTCAGTTTTCCGCAATTATTTTCCTAACTTTAAGCAGATCTCATTGAAATCGTCACTGTGTTGCGAGGACACCTGTGGTGTGTCTGTTGATTGAACTTATTGGAGTTGGCCCACAGATTGCGCACAGACCATGTGTGGTTTTCTGCGTGTCGAGCCAGCTCTTGTCATCTGGTTATGCTGACGATGTTTGGTAGCAGATTGAATTCCATCAGAAGTATCACTAATCAGATGTATCAGTTGCCAACTGTATTGATTTTCGCCCTGTCCAATCTGACCAATAAACTTCCTGTGAGAGTTACGCATTCAAAATTATCACACCGCAAAAATTGTCAGACTTCCATCTGAATGTGTGTCCTTTCCTGAACTGTTATAGAGGAGCATTTCTGAGGGCCTCACTCGGATTGACTTTACCCTTGTTAAACTTGGTGATTCTTTTGCATTTCCGTTTATTGTGATTATTTTAGGGACGTGGGTAATGTTTTGCAGCCGTTGGGTGAAGTTTGTCCGGTGCTACGTTAACCACAAAGGAAGGCCTGGATTGAGCAAACACTTTAACAAAGGTGGAGTTTGACACCTTTACAGCGAATTCCTGACGCCCGAAGACTTAACCCGCTGCTGAAATGTAGCGCTCATATTAGGCTTTCGTCAGTTTGGTTTGCCTGGATTTCATTGCTTTTGGCTGGAGGGCTTTTGCCAGGCTAAGTAATTCAGACTGGGAATAATGGTAGAGTTAGTAGATGCAAGTTTTCTGAAATCCTTCACTGGGAGAAGAAATTAGAGTGAAGCAGAATTTTGGTTAATTTCACGCATTTCGGCACTCGATGGTACCATCAGGGAGCAGTCCCAAAATATTTGACCAGCTATTCAACTCATCCAAATATTTCAACCCATTCGGTTATAGATATTTTAGTCTCATTTTCATCTTCTTAGAAAACGAGGACATTGTTACATTATTCTCGTCGCCTACAAAATACAACACTGAATTTGGACTTGGTACATTGTCGGTTACTCTAATAACACCATTTTCAAGATGAAACAAGTCGCATGGAAATAATGTGTAGATTTCAGTAAGAAAGGTTCTTCGCAAGAGACGTACTTTACTCACAAGTAGTATTTTCGACGAACATCAGTGTATCTATTCATAGTCCTCTGTATTAAATTGATAGGTGGCTGTTTTGATTCAACCAGACTTCATAAAATACACTTAAGCCACTAAAGTCTTGCTTGCAGATTCCATATATTTTAGACAATGGTCCGCGCATATGAAAGATTGTGGCTACCTCTATTGGTGTTCTGGCTGAAGGAATTCCTTTGGTAACCTCAGCCGTAGAATATCTTCCGCCTTTATTAATAGTTGTAAGGTGGGCTTGGGGGACATTATGAATACAAACCTTTCACAAGTCTATGCACGTCCTTCAGATGTGATTGAAAATCGAGCAGCTAGGAGAAACAGCTCCTTGGTTTTAAAGATCAACAGCACCCAAGAATATGGCGATTGTGTAGAGCTCTGAACTGACGAAGCTCAGCATCGCCAACAAACAAAGTAAAGAGGTACAGATTTATGAGATAAAAAGGCAATAAACCTCAGTTGAACAATGATATTCATTTGCTTAGTTTAGGCGTCTGACTTTGTCTGATATTTGACCTGACTAATGAAGGTGTCTGGGTAAAATCAAACAGAAAGTGAAATCATTATCACTGGGCTTGTACTAGTGCTCTGAGCATTTAGTGCGACTGCCTGTGTTGGCCAGATGAGTGGCAGGAGTTTTCCGCCATTCGTTTTCAGTTTGCATAGGCCGTGGCAACCCAGTAAACCCAGACGCAGCTGAAGACCTACGCAATGTTTTGTCATGAGGATGGGCGGAGACAAGACCGAGTTCCTCCATTACTTCTGGACTTGCTGATATTTATGTGGGGCAGACCAAGTACTTCTCTGTTCTTCTTCTTCACTGGGACAATTTAGGTATTGAGTTAGTTAAAAGAGAGGGATTCCTTATAAACCAAAAGCTTTCAAAATGCTTTGATCACCTGAGGAAACAGATAGATGCTAAAAGCTAACTAAAATGCTTTTCTATTTTTGAAAACCCTTTCAGTAAATTCCATAGTGGCTCCTCAACCATTTGCCTCTGTGTTGGTTTTTATATCTGTTGATGGAAAAAATATCTGGTTGCGAATAATACAGACTTCCAAGTACACGAGGAATAAAAAGCTACTGTATATTTTGCAGTTTGTCACCATAAGCATTGCAACTATCCAAATGTCAGTTCCATCAAATTTACAGAAAAACAGCCTTTAGTTTACCTAAAGCAGTTCCCCTTTCGAAGCTGATCAAGATGAAACCTGTGTTATTTTCGTAAGTAGACACGGCATTGAGGTTCTCAGTTGAAAGATAACGACATAGTTGTTCATTAGAAGTGTCTCAACAGATTTACCGCTACTGATGGTGCTCAAATCAGCCTTTAACCGTTCGCATTCGCGTTCTTAGGCTCAGTCGCCTACCAAAAACCATATGACAACCAAATTTATAAACGCGATTCTCCAGGCTCCCAATCTTTGGTTGTTCACCCCTTACTTTGTTTGGTTAATGGCGGTAGAAGTTTGTATAACCGAATCATCCAAAACTTTTGGAAAGTCATACGTGCATGTGATTTTCACTCACTTTCAGGCAACGTTAAGGAGGATTTCAATGAAAATTTCGGAATAAGTGTAATGAGTGCTCTATAATGTTCTATAAAAACCAGTTCATTGCAGGTGTGTTGTAAATTTTGATCGCAAGATAAAACAAGTCTTCACTGTACAAGCTCTTAATGTGAAATCCCTCTGAGTATTAGATGCTTCTGGGCATTAATTCTGCAACAAAACAAGTTAGACAGATTTGAGTCGTCGCAAGATAAAACAAGTCTTCACTGTACAAGCTCTTAATGTGAAATCCCTCTGAGTATTAGATGCTTCTGGGCATTAATTCTGCAACAAAACAAGTTAGACAGAATTTGAGTCGATTTTTTCAGGTGAGTGATCAAATGCTGACTCAAATTTGAGAGCTGTAAGGGGAAAAACAGATTTACACTCGTACTTGTTCCTTTTTCACACATTTTATTTTTTAACATTCAACTGACATGGCCTTTTGTAAGGACCTAACTGAACTATTCTTTAGCAGAGTTATGGTGGGATGCCGAAATACTCACGCCGAACTGCGTGCTGTGAACAGCCTTACATCGGACGCCGTGAGAATAGTTTCTTGGCACTGATTTAGCAAACATGGTAACTCATGCACACGACACGTTTTATTTAGTTATCTCGGACTCAGCAATTTAGCCTTTAATATACCTTTTTCTGTCTTTGTGGACAATCGGTTTGACACTTACTGCAATGAACACCACTATCGATTACTTGGGTTAGTCTCTCCTGTGTAATAACGCCTCACCTTTTAAGGGATACGAAAACAGTCAGTGTTTTGAACCCATTATTGACTAACTTCTAAACTAGAGAATTCTGGTTTGGGACGCTATTTTGGTATGCGTTATCATGCATGTTTGAGTATGCGTTAACGTCTGATCGATAGCGGAAACGCAAGCACGTGCACTAAAATTTGATGACTGTGTCCCCTATAACTTACTATTTTAGTGACTCTTCTTGCAGATAAGATATAACCCTATTCGTTCTGCACGTTTCCTCCCATCACGTTCAGTCTGCACTTATCAACTGCAATTCTTGTAAGTCCACGAATTTGGTCACTGTGGTATACTGTGCATATTTATCCCCAAGTCCTGCCTCACACAACTCCGAAGTAGGCTTTTTTCTCACCCATCTGTGAAGCAGTGACGTAACACCACTTGACTCCACATCGGGCGTATTCGCTTCTTGTCATGATGTTTGGCAGAGAATTTCGATACAATCCTGACCGAAAAAAACATGGCTGGGAGCACGTGGAAAGCACGGAATTGCTTGCTCGTTTTTTGTACAAAACAATGAGGAAAACTATTTCTGGATGAATGACCACCCAAATCTGTGACAGTGCGCGCAAAACAAGCTGATATGCAATGTGACTGTCGCAATCTGCTTTTTCCAGCTTTGCAACGTGAAAAATGTACGTCCCTTTGTAGCAGGATATCATTAATGGGTGAAGAATTAAGGGGAGTGTATACATGGTGCACTATACACCCGTTTGATGCATGAGCCCTGCTGGCTTCCATCCCAACGAAAACATCTTGACAAAACCTTTCACATACCAGAATAAATTTCATATGTTTTGTTCGCATTCAGCTGTGTTGAAGGTTCACTTACTTCTCCATGGTTGAGATTTGCTGAAAATCGGGAAATATGGCAGAAAATCGAGTTGTTGTTCACAACCAGTCGCTGAAATTAGGACAAGTCACAGATACCAACCAACTACCATACTCTTACAAGACATTTACCGCCGTGCCCAACTTCTATAATTTTGGGTTTGCAATTGGCAAGATCCTTTGATATGACCCGGGGTGGTAAATTACCTTGGTAGTTCCAGACCCGGTGCCACATACCATAGTAGAATCGGGCCTCATGCATGGATGGCCTCTGAGCTATGCGTCTCGATCAAAGCCGACAAACAGATAAGCACGCAATTGAAGATCAATTTTTTTGTCTACGGGAGACTAAAATGGATCTCGTTTACGATCTTCAAGTGAATGATCTTCAAGATATCGATGTACCACTTCTGCAAATGAATTACTTACAAAGCTGGTGGAAGCTTGTTGGCAACCTATTGTTGCTTTTGCTCATGCTAGAGTTCATTAGGCTGACCTAGTCCGTGAATTGTTGTAAACTTGGTGTAACTTCCTGCACTAACCCTATTTGGTGAATCCCAAAAAGGGACAAATGTAGTAGTGGGTTACTGAATAGTTTTCATCGACCTCAAAGTTGGTCACAGAAGGTAGACGAGGTCATTTGGTAAATGTTTAGGACCGAGTGGTTAGTCACCGGTTCAGACAGGCTTGGTAAACAAACGGTGGATTGATTGTTGGGCAACGTTTCGCTTTTGACACAAAAGCTTCATCAGGCCAACTGAGTATGTTACCTGGTTGATCGAGTTTTAAGGTGAACGGGGTCCAATTCGTGACCAACCGACTTGAACAGTGCAGGGTATCCGTCTGAAGTCCTTTGGATTGGTTAGATAGGGCTGTCTTTATGCTGAATCGAAATTTGGCGGTCATAGTTTGCCCGTCCAACACATATTTATAGACTATTCCCCTTTGGGTCGTTCACAATTTTTGTTCGTCTGTGTTTCGAGTTTGCCAGTATAAATTGATATGGGATGGGGGTGGTTATGTGGATCTCACTCTGCATGAATTTTGTACTTTTAAATCCATACCACTTTACTGGGCTGCCCGAAATTCACAAGGAAGCTGTTCCCATAAGGCCAATAGCAGATGACAGGTTCACCACCAATGAGCTGGTCAAGTTTCTGTCAGGTATGAGTAAACCACTTATCGACGAGTCACCCACACATTCAAAATTCATATTAATTTGCTAATAAGTTACCTGCGTTTCGGTTAAAATTAGAGGAGTTTCTTGGTAGCTTTGATGTCAACTAGATGTATAGTTTGTCCCCAAAATGGACGCTCTAGAATTAGGGAGAAAGTTCTTAATTGTAGACGCAACGTTGTAAGAGCAAACGCAACTATCCTTATAAAAGTATGTTTAAATAGCAGTCACTTTGTTTGTAACTCAGTTATATGCGCTCAATAACAAGGTTTAGCGGTGAGATCTCGAATGGCCAGTATGCATATGAAATATTTTGAACAGAAAGCTCAAGCGGATTCGAGTGTCTGCCGAGGGTGTTCTCGCGTTGCGTAGGTAACACGCCAGTTGTGATAAAATGGGATAGGGTTAACGAATTCTTTCAATATTTTTACACTTTGAACCCTTACATTAGGTTTAGCATGCAGCTAGAGTTCACATCGGGTAAACTAATCTTTTCTGACTGCATGATACACAAGAGTGGAGGGAAATTAAAAACGGCTGTTTGCCGGAAATCAACAGATAGTGGTACGGTCTTAAACAACTTCTCACAACACCCAAAAGCACCATATAATGGTTTAGTTTCAACAATGTTTAACAGAGCGGAAGCCCATCGCGCAGAGGAGGTCAAACGAAGAGCAACAACGTTTGAGGTAGAAAAGCAACTTCAAGATAGCGGATACCCAGTGGGTCTGAGGAAGCGGCAACTAAAGAGTCTTTTTGGTCCCACCACCAGTACTCAACAAAGCGTGGGTCGGAAAGCAGTCATTCCATACAGAGCGGGGACATCTGAAGTCATTAGAAGAGTGTTGAATGCAGCTAACATTAGAATGGCATTCCAGAAGGGGAAGACCATACTCAGTAATAATGCCTTTGAAGGATCGATTTCCAGTTGATAGGACTAAGGACGATTGTACGAAGGTCTAAATAGGTTAGACACCGGAGTCGATGTGCGTAAGCGATGTGTTAACAGACAACCGAGAAACCTAGATGAATATCAGGCAGGGCATGCAGGATAGATTTAGAAAATGCGTAAATTTTGAGAGGGGAATAAGATTTGTACCACAGTGACTGTTGCCCGAGGTGCTGGAGATCGTCAAGCATCCCAGCGTGAATAAAACAGAAGGCATGTGGAGATTGGGTTTAGATCAGCCGAGATAACACGAGGCGGTGTGCAGTTATCAATAAAGTGGTCTGATTTTAAAAGTACAAAATGCAAGCAGAGTAAGATTCACATAGACACCCCCACCCCAAATCCAATTATCCTGGCACCCTCGACACAGAATAACAAAACCTGTGAACGACCCAGAGAAGGATAGTCCATAAATGTGTGCTGGACGGGAAAAACAAGGCCACAAAATCCGGATTCAACATGAAGACAAACCATCTAACCAATCGTAAGAGTAAGTCATCCCCCTAACTAATAGACAAGATTTTCCGACGGACGCCCAGCAGTGATCAAGCTGGCTGATCATAAAATATCCCTCGGTTTAATTCTGACTGTTTTAAAGCCCGCTCAATCTGTTAACTTACTCAAGCAGCCTGGGGAAGCTTTTGTGCCAAAACCGAAACGTTATCAAGCAATTAATCCACCGATTATTTACAAAACCTCTCTTAAACGAGATCATGTTATCCCGAACATTTCGCGAGATGCACGTCTGCTTGTCTGCCTACGTCACGTGTGAAACTATGCCAAGCTTTTGGGTTGAGATTACCACATTCAGGGGGCCACAGTGACAAAAGGATGAATTGCATCATTAAGAGGAACGGAGTGCAGTTTACAATCACTGAGGCAGGGAACAGCGTTAAACCTGATTTCGGTGATACGATTCGTTTTCATCATACAGAAGAATGAAACTAATAGCCGCACTTCCGAAAATAACCGGATTACCATTTTATACTGAGCATCCTCATTCTAGAGAAAAACGGAACCTCTAGTGGATGATCTGTCCAAAGCGTTTCTTACTACACCTCATTTGTTTTCAACGGACTGTCATTAACCTGTTTTACCTAAAGGAACATAGGCAGATTTCATAATTCATGTTTATCGGCGATGCAATTTATAATGTGGTCTGCGAAAGCCAGTGAAATGTATGTCACACCTAACCAAACACGGAACATCCTCTGTCTTTCATGATCCATGTTTCTGCCAAATACGGTGTGCGGTGAAATGGTTTTCTACCAGTAAACTCAGGAAAACTTAAAAGCCTAGAACTCAGATGGGATCTCTTCTGTCCCTTTCAAATTAACTCATTTTTCGGTTCTTTTCCTTTTATTCTCACCCAGCAACATCCAATTCTACCTTACGAGTCATGTGACCACTACGCTCTTTCTCTGGTCCTTTTCGAAGAGTGTACAAATGCCTCGGACTCCCTCTCAAATGAAGTGTTGTATACCTGACTGTCAAAAAATCCGTTCTAGTTAGGTCAACTTATATGCCACTTCGGCCCGGTCGCCTCTCTATTCATTTACCTCAAGTCTCTTGAGAGAAGTTTTGTCTGTAAGTTATAATTTCATCTGGCAAGTGTTACGAAAACTTCGCGATTCTTTTCAAAACTTTGTAACAGAAAATCAGATTTTTCCCAAAGCTGTTTCAGTTTCCTGGTCCAAGTATATCCATTTGGAATTCGAAAGGACCAGACAACGTTTTCTTTATTATTTGACCTTCAATAAAAATTACCCTGTTTTTTGCATCCTCCCGCGTTGGCTATATTACGCCATTGTTTGACTTCGAGAAAGAACTTAGAAATGTAGCAAGCTTCCTACTTATGAACTCTTAACTGGCGAAGAACAACTGTTGTATTATGATCCTTAAGAGTATATATCCATCATTGATACGAATACCACTATGTACCGCAAGAACTTCGTGCACCTTGCGTGACTAACCATCAACAGTAAATCTATGCTGTCCAAACTTCAATTGAGTAGTATGTTGCATTTCATGTTTTTTTATTCTACTCGTCATGTCATGATGTTTGTTTCGTGCTCGAAATATGACCGCTGGTGATCTCCCCAGCGGATCCGCAAGACTTTTTTCAACTTGAATTTAGTTAACTTCGCTACATGCGTGTAAAAATTTACACGATTAAAAAGTTATTAACTGGTGAGTTACGGCAAACTAAGCTATAAAACATATTCCAGCTTGTTCTGATGCATTCCAAACGTGCCGTTTCTGCTTACGTATGGACATATTGGAGCATCGAGGACGTGATTGCTGAGGTCGGTAACTTATCAAATGCGCTCCACCCATCGACCGATTTCGGCAAATTGATTTCAATCGGACGGACAATGATATAGACATAAACCAAGCCAACCAGGCTAAAAATGGTGTGATCCCTGATTGTACATTAATCCACGTAAAGCGCATGTAGTGGTGTAGACAATAACCTGGTACTTTGCTTATGCTGAGAATAGCCACCCGTTTTCATTCACCGAAATATCCGTAGAAGGCCTCGATTAGGGAATGTAAATATGATAGGTCAATCCCAGGATTATAAATGGATTAGATCAGCAGGTACGTAGAATACTTTTGTGTTGAGTGCATGTCTTGAGGTTAAAACAATGAATGGGCCAAATCACTTCCCTCAGGTTATTGCAAACGCCAACTACTCAAGTGGTTCAAAGAAATTTCCCTTAACTGGTGACGCATAAACTGCTCCTGACACATTTTGTGACTTTTGTTAATTGTTGTAACCTTCAGCAAATAGCCATTTCATTCAACATTTTTGAGGTGCACTTTTAGATCTGGTTATTACATTTCGAGGTGATACAAGCGTAATTGTTCCTTATATTACGATCTAAACTACTTCATTCACTCTCATGATATACTGGTCATAAGAAAACGCAATTTGATTGGTAACTCGAAATGAACACCGTCATCACCATCGACAGCATAACACACTACATGGCCCAAACGGTGCAGCTTGTGGTCCTGAACATAGTCTTCAATGGATGCACAAACGAAGACTGAATTTCTCATGGCTTCGTTACTGATTCGCTGACACCACCCCATATGAGCTATGGTTCAGAGACAACGGTCTTTGAATACTTGAATACATCTCAGTTCCGCTGCTCGAATAGGCCAAGTCTCACAGTCATGCAACAAAAAAATCAGCACTACATCCTTGGAAGTTCAGGGATACACCACTCTGTCGCCATGGGCTTCCGAAATACGCAAACGGGACTCGAGCCTTGCAGGTTCGTGCGTTGATCTCATCTGTCACACTACGCTTGGGAATAATATCCCTTCCAAAATGTCCTAATGCTCTACAACTCGAGTGCCTCTCCCTGGTTTGTAGGTGACGTGTTCAGTGACTGCGTATCACTTTACACTGCATGACATGACAATTTACGGGCGCGAATTGCATGCCAAAAAAGGGGATGAATTTGGTCAGTTCATTCTGCATTTTCTCCTCTTCGAACACTAGAACGACATCGTCTGTATATTCCACATCAACAACGTTTTCGTTCGAGGCTACTTGGAGACCGGGTCGTTGAATATCTCCCAGTGTTCGTCTGATTATCTCATCGATTACGAAATTAAATAGGAATGGAGAGAATGGGAACCCCTGATGGACACCGCCTTGCATACGGAAGATTTGGCGAGCACTCCGTGTACTCTGAAAATGCTCGGAGATCTGAAAATGCAAAGAACTTATTATGTTTACAAACCTGTGTTGGACACCGCCTTGCATACGGAAGATTTGGAGAGCACTCTGTGTACGCTGAAAATTCCCGGAAATCTGAAAATGCAAAGAACCTGTTATGTTTACAAACCTGTGGTGGCATTCCTTGTGGGGCAGGTGTGTAACGGAGAACAGATTGGTCAACCGAGTCAAGTGCGCCATGGAAATCCAAGAATACTAAAATTGTGGTTTGTATGTACCACTCTGACGGCTTCGCTTACAGATGGTTTCCTGGAGCTGGTCGCACGAATCACCTGAATGAATCTCCGAGCATTAACAATTTTCTGGCCTCTGTATTTCCTTGGCCTCAACAGGACGTTCAGTTGGCCATAAAACACGTCTTTGATGGCATCACAGCTACCGTTGGTTGGAACATGATCAGGCGGGACAAATAAACATTCATTAACTCTCAGTTTTCTGGCCTCTGTATTTCCTTGGCCGCAACAGAACGTTCAGTTGGTCATAAAACACGTCTTTGATGGTATCACAGCTACCGTTGGTTGGAACGTGATCAGGCGTGACAAATAGACATTCATTAACTCCAGCTTGAGAGACTCCTTCACAGGTGTTGTCAGATGAACCGCACAGAGATGACTATCAATGGGTATTATGTAAGGATCCTTCCGCCCGATGATTTGGGAAGATACTAAGCCCTGTCAATCCTGCAGCAGCGGCCTCTGGATCATCAGAGGTGAGCAGCACGAAGGAGAGTTATTAATGGATTGGGATGTGGCGGAAGAAAAAGTATCCAAAAGAGAAAGAAGGGAGACGTCGGCAGTAGCCTGTTTTCACGTTCTCGCCCTGCTGTATGTAGAAAAGCAAATCGGCCTTCACAGGTGTTGTCAGATGAACCGCACAGAGATGACTATCAATGGGTATTACGTAAGTATCCTTCCGCCCGATGATTTGGGAAGATACTAAGCCCTGTCAATCCTGCAGCAGCGGCCTCTGGATCATCAGAGGTGAGCAGCACGAAGGAGAGTTATTAATGGATTGGGATGTGGCGGAAGAAAAAGTATCCAAAAGAGAAAGAAGGGAGACGTCGGCAGTAGCCTGTTTTCGCTTACTCTCCCTGCTGTATGTAGAAAATAAGGCAAATCGGCTAATGGCACTACGTGACGGTCGATGCAGCATGAAATTAGTTGTGAGTGCACAACTAATGGTTGTGAGGGGGCTGGGATACTGCCTTTGCGCCCATGCCTAGACAGAAGGACGTTTAGTGTTTTCGATATAACCGTTTGGCTCAAATGGCTGATCTCCAGGTAGCGGATTTTGCGGAAATTTAGATGAGATACCATTTTTATTGGACAGAGTGATTCACATGTCCCAACCCTCAACCTAGATGGTCAGGAGACCGTGTTGGTCAGATCGCCAACTGTTGACCAACCTGGTATGATAGACTCTGTGTTTGTCTCACGGGCACCCCAGTGTAGCTCAGTGGATCGCGGAGGTACAGGGACCACCATACTATGATCAGATACACTTTATTCGCGATGGATCTCGACTTCATAACGCGGCCTTACATGATTGGTGTACCACTGTTACTACTTATTTTTACTACTGCTTAGGAGAAGTCCAGCAGTCCTATCGGTAGAAAACGAGACATGTCACCCAGTCACTCATGGCTCCGGCAGCGAAAAATGCGTAAGCACCAGTATTAGCGTTGACTGGACTCTTGTTAATGAAGTCTGACATATTTCCATCTTTACAGACCCTCCCATGAGACCTGCGCATTTGACGCACCACTGTCTTTTGGCGCTATTTCAGGTGATTTACCTTCACGTGTTCATTTAGCACTCGAAAGACAGTCATGAGTGTGTTGAATATCACCGTACGTCCTTAAGACAAATGTAAAAGCTTTGCTGTTGCTCTAAAAGATTATGCTGTGCGCTTAAACCTACCAAGTACCAATCAAAAGACAATTTAACTGTACTGAACGAACAAGTAACTTGCAATTGTTGACCGTCATCATTACTTGCTAGTACGTCGTTAACAGAAACCGTGTGATTTTTGTGACCCGCTCAGGGACAATACAAATTCAGAGTACTTCCAAGATCTGCCCTTAAATAACTGATCTTGTGTTTAAAAATCAGTGAGCAGTTTTTGTTCAACGGGATATGGTACTGTCGGCGAGATGGAATCCCCCCGATGTCACCTATGGTGATACCTTTATCGCCAAGCTGAAAAATACCACACCTAACATTTGGTACCGTATGAATGTGATAATTTACTAGTTTGTGGTGGAAAGGATTAGACCCTGTTTATTTTGGAAGGAGTTGAAGGAGTCCACTTCTGTAATCTGTTTACTTGTGGAATTGAGCGTTGTACTATATTGACAGTTTTACTTATTTGCTGTTCGGTTGTACACATGGTACTGTAAGGTAGAATGTCTAGAAGAAGCTCATTTTAGTGAGAGAATAACTACCTCTTAGTCGTTCTATAAGGTTGATGAGAAAACCAGTTTGGTTGCTCTACAACAGAATGGAAAACCTCTGCAAAAGGCTCACTGCGACGCTCACTCACAGCTCGGACCACTGGTAAATGTCCTTCGTGACAGTAACTATCCCGATAAGCTCTTGGGGAAAACACGGAACCAGAAGCGTATCAGTCACGTTCTATAAAAGGTCGTCTATCTGAGTCTACCATATAGAGAGGGCATTGTCAACAAACTGTTCAAGCAGGACTGACAGGGATGCTCAAATGCACATTTTTGTGCAGCCGGTAGATCTTCACCAATCGTCCAATGGTTGGACTAGGATCGGTCCCGTGATCGACCGTCTAGCCAGGCCACTCTGATGTGTCTATTAGTTTCCTTGATCCTGTGGAATTCGCTGTATCGATCCAACGACGAAATCATTGTCTGAAAAGACGTTTGAACATTTTTCATTTAGGACGGCAAAAAGTCTCAAGCAATGAATGATCCACTCGGTCAGGGCTCACCTAGTAGATACAGGAAGGACACCATATAGATATTACCAGTCTTTAAGGTGATCTAAGAAGTCAGCCTAAAACTAAGACTGACAAGAATGTAGATGTTGAATACAGCTGAAGCTGTCACTATTCAAAACCTAGGCCAGAGTTCAGAAGCATTCGGTCCACTGGATCGTTTACCCTGGACTAAACACGACGGTACAGACGTCACGCGCCAATAGACACAACCGGTGCGGATGGGCCCTCTAAATAATCCGTAGAAGACACTGAATTCAATATCCCCATTGATTCCTCTCTGATCTGTGTTACGTTATTGACTTATTGTTCTTACTGTCCATTTGTATATCGAAGTAGTCTTTCAACCCATATATCTGTTCGAGTTCCGTTGTGAGTTCTGAAAAACATCCATCCACTCAAATGCCCGTTCTAAGTCAATGTCAAGGATCATCCCAGTTTTTGAAAATGTCCCAGCTGGTTTATAATCCCCTAAAAACAAGCGAAACATGAACTAAAATCTGTAAATTATGGACTATTCCAGAATGGCAGTTGGTGAATTAGCAGTCAGGTCACATGACCCGCTGGCTGATCCATGATGAGGTTGTTGTGCTGTGTTGACAAAGTGGATCACTTCTGGACCTGGAGTTGTGATTAATCAAGCATGGATGTGATGGACTCACTTGCGAGGAGTGTCAACAGTCTTCATTGTTTCGATCTCAGAAAACCTTGGCCATGTTGACCTAATGACCCATCTTTACCAAATCGTTGAGAATTAAGCTGTTCACTGACTTGTAGGAAAGTCCTCTGCACCTGTCTGTAAATTTTGTCGATGCACCATACCAATGTGTTTTGTGAAACACATGAATTAACAGCAAATCAGCAAATTTTATTTTACGTCTGCACTGAGTCCTGGGGCACTGTAGGATGAAAGTTGGTGGGTGGCAGCCCCGTGTTGGCCATCTAATCTGGTCGGTCTCTTAAGCCATGTGGCTCTTGAATGGCAGTTGTCCTTTTACTGAATATGTGGGCCGTTTTTGTTTTTGTGGACGGCTATGTATAACTCTTTATGAGAGACACATGGCGGGAGTTTTCTTCCAGTAATTTAGCAGTTTGCCAAAAGTGTGTCAGATAGGCGCGTTCTCTGCCTACTTGGTAGGCATCGTATGAAGGAACGCTTAAACGCAATATCGACGAAACTAGTAAACTTGTCATCCAGATCATGTTGACTTCCAAGGAGTCAAAGAAGCTCTAGTTACTACTTCATGTGTGTTACACTGACATGTAAGTGGTAAGTTCCACTAAATGGCCTCCAGTGGGCGATTGGGACTCTGTGAGGATAAAAATGTTATCGGGTGAAAGCGATAAAAGTAAAACAGTTTCAGCGAATGTGGTAGGAGTAAAATTTTCCAGTTACCTTACAGAAATGTAGGCTGATCTACATCATCGTTGGGAACCCATTCCTACACCACGAATGTGTCTATAAGTGCATTTATCAGAGAAAAACTGAACAGCAGAACTCTACTAGGTTGTATCTCTCCTTTAATATCCATCCGAATAGCGAGATATAGTCCACAGAGGTTAAGTTCGACCAATGTACACTGTCTCATTCCAACTAAAGGCACAGTTGTAAAGAGTACGACGATATCAAAGAGGGGCACAATGCGACTGGGTGGTCGTACCTCTTGAATAGTCTGACACTCTTCGAAGTTGTTTTTTAACTAGTAATTTGCATTTGTCTTCGGAGTGCTTCAAGCAGACTGATCAGACAGATGGCTACTGCTCTATGAGAATGTCTTTTCCTATCCATCGTGGGGTGCAAGGAACAACCAGGTTTGTAACCTTTTGAAAGCCCATATAGACGAGAATATTTCAAACATTGTGTTTATCGGTTTCAAATTATGTAGGTGGTGCTTTGTTAGCTCGTTTCATCCTTTACGTCGGTTTCATAAAACTCATTTAGGGCTTACAATGTGAGCGCACATATTTTACGGCAACATCAGCATTCCAACTGAAGGAGCCATTATGTATTCTGAGTTGCGCAGAACGTGAACGTGTCTTTTTAAAGGTTTTCAAACGGTGAACGAAGTTTCTTCCATTCACCTTTCACATATTGACCAAATCATTTTGAGCTGTTTTTAATGGTCAGTGGACGTTGTCATTTGTGACGTAGATTTTTACTTAACGATACAGTTTCTAGTTGATAAGACTTGTTTCAGTGTGTGCAAATTGTTGTATGGGTTAAATGGCTTATGATCAGACTAGAAACACTATGAGCATACCACTCAACTTGTCACGTATGGTGTGTGTAATATTGACTTGCTCAAAACCTGTACCTACTAGCTTCACATGTTTCTTTTTTTGTTTGTTCACGCGGAACAGATGTGGAAAATTTTACGAAAGCGGTAAGCTTCTCAGTTTGCTTACTATAGCCTTATCATACACTTTATGCGTTGCGAACTTATTTGGGTGATCCCCTTGAGGGTTTGCGTTCTCGTCTGGTCAACCGCAACAGCAGCGCTTGCTGGTGTGATTTTTGTCATAAAATTTAGATGACGAATGGTTCCGTTGAGGATAAGTCGAGACTTTCTATGACACTTTGTCGTTACTCTGGCTGTGTGCTCATTGATCAACACCTCCTATTCTGTCGCGGCCTCCATACATACGATTCACCTTGAAACAACTTCGTCCCTGTCCTAGACTGATGTGCCAATGTGTTCCCCGTCAAAACTACGTGTGACATAAAGCTATAGATCAGGAACACTCGAAAACTTCCAACTTGTCTAAAGTTCCCAGCTTTTGTCAGAATGGTGATTTGCAGCAATATATCGGCTGGTACTAACGCCTGCGAAATGACCAGGAAAAAAGGAACCAAACTATACGTGCAGTGACTCGCCCGGAAACCCAGTGTAGGCACTAAGAATTACCTACAGGGTTTTCAACAGCCGGTCGGAACATTTGAGAAATTCGGTCCCCATGCCGATTAGTCGGTGACGGTCAGTCTTGATAAATCGACAAAAGGAATAACTAGCCTACGACCGGCCTGCAAAGAAAGGTGATGGCGGTCATTCGACCCGAGTACCCCCTGGTCGTTTGCTATTCTGAAACTGACCACACGTTGATACGTTTTTCCACGGCTTTTCAGTAATTGTAAAGGCCGGTCAAAGCACTGGAGAAAACAAAAGTTCCCTTATATATATTTCTACAGTCCTAAACAAGTCTGGTTATGTAAACTTTGAGAATCACTGAATAAAACGCACAGATGCAGCGATTGATTAACCGGGCAACGTCCCTACCCGACCAATTCAAATGGTTCTTTCTAACTGTTACGTGTGTCACCTGAGCGTGAAGCAAAGACGTCGCAAGCATAGCAAACATTGGCAGAATCAGGGACTTATCTTCCCCACAAAAACACAATATTAAAGCATGCACGAATCTCAGAAACAAAGTTGTCTGGCTCGTTGTGATAGTT
This sequence comes from Opisthorchis viverrini, assembly GCF_000715545.1. NCBI lineage: Eukaryota > Metazoa > Platyhelminthes > Trematoda > Opisthorchiida > Opisthorchiidae > Opisthorchis > Opisthorchis viverrini. The sequence goes on from NW_008751862.1 coordinate 537,947, forward strand.
AGTTATTTGTCTCCTCTTAACTGGAGGTTACATATAGCGTATATTTAATATATTTCATTGCTGATTCTTTTTCAGGCTAGCAACCCTTAAAAACATCTTTGATGCATAATTTCAAAGCGATCCACATAGCAATTCATTGATTTTCGTGGCCTGCATACAAAAGGACGCTGGTGAACTGACTCTTTCTTCCGAAGACCATTTTTGCAACCCCAGTGACGTCTCAAACGTACATCAGGAAAAAGTAGCTTATTTTCATCATAAGGAATACCTGAGAACAAAGGCATTCCATAGGACTGATATGGTTTGTGGTCACCGAGGCAGCACTTTGAATCCTAAATCGTGTGGTGGCCTATTATAAGTGAGCATTCGCTAACTTCGGGGAATCTGGTTTAAACGAGAATACCATTCTTTCCATGTCACTCTTACGGTACATTTCCTGACAAGCCTCACCTTTCCTGTACTCCATGCAGAAGCGCGATAATTCTTCCAGGCTACAAGGTAGACTAATAGCACTGTTGTTGTTTCGGGATAGTAATCAATAGTAAACTTCCACAAATTTCAGTATCGACAGCAAAAAGATTCAAGCGTTTGCTTCAGAGAATAATCCACCATAATCAGAACTGCCTTATCACCATCCGAATTCTAAAGATTTGCACAATTCATACAATTGCAAAGGTTAAGAGAGTGGTAGTTAACATATTTGAATGAGTATGGTGTAAATGGACAGGGTATCGAGTGAGATGACATTGGCTACCTATCAAAGAACCATTAGTTCAGGTCGCCAATAGGATGACTTGAGCTAGTCAGTTCGGGGGGTGTTGTAGTTGTGTGTTCAGCACACGGCGCATGTATGGGGGGAGGTGAGTTGGACCATGGTAAGTACAACACACGAACAAAGCGTTTTTGCCGACAAAGGATCGGGTCGCGATGTCGTATGGCGATAGCTTCAGCCACTGCGATTGTGCGCTGCTGTACTGATCTGGGTTGGTTAGCCGGCGCCTTGTAAACAAAGCGGAAACTTTGGCTGGGTATCACGTTGTGTGCAGTGTC
>NW_008751862.1:539796-558964 GCF_000715545.1 Opisthorchis viverrini
CTGACACTGCACACAACGTGATACCCAGCCAAAGTTTCCGCTTTGTTTACAAGGCGCCGGCTAACCAACCCAGATCAGTACAGCAGCGCACAATCGCAGTGGCTGAAGCTATCGCCATACGACATCGCGACCCGATCCTTTGTCGGCAAAAACGCTTTGTTCGTGTGTTGTACTTACCATGGTCCAACTCACCTCCCCCCATACATGCGCCGTGTGCTGAACACACAACTACAACACCCCCCGAACTGACTAGCTCAAGTCATCCTATTGGCGACCTGAACTAATGGTTCTTTGATAGGTAGCCAATGTCATCTCACTCGATACCCTGTCCATTTACACCATACTCATTCAAATATGTTAACTACCACTCTCTTAACCTTTGCAATTGTATGACTTGAAAAGACCTTGGCGAAAACATTCTCGCCAGCCCATCTGTGTTCTTACTATAAATGGGATTTTTCGAAATTTGCACAATTGCTGGTTTTCACCAACGCCAGAGACAGCATGCTTGGCGAGGTATATTGAATTGCAGGCCGATTCAGTTTTTACCAGAGACTCAAATGATTGTCAGCTGAACTTCTTAGTTGTGATATTCTTAGGCTAAATTTGCCGTACAAAGACAGCCCGAATGTGTTTTTATGACATAGATGTTACTTACAACTAGTCATCTTTATTTTTCTATGAATCCCCAGTTTATTAAGTTTAAACCGAGATTTTATCCTAAAAGTGAATTCAAGTCTGAGAAGCACTGTGCAAATGCTTTGTCCATTTCTTTCAATTTTTAGTTGTGGAACAGATACTGCTGCCGACGCACTGGTGCACCGGATCCTGTAGCTTCCTTCCGAAAAGCTGATCACTGTGAAATTCCTGTACCTTAGGAGATTTTCAGCTATACGTTTGGGAAACGATTGCCCCTCTGAAAGTCTTCCAGTTAACTTCACCTGTCATATGACACAAAAGGCTACTTTAAAAACTGCTCCTCATAGCCCCTCTTTAATAAGTCTATTTTCGGTTGTAGCATATAATCTTTCCATCTGAAATTTTATGATAGACTTTTTTATGAGTCATGTCCAGTTTAATGCCCCGTCCATTTAGATGTTCGAATGAACCAACCAACCAGAGGCGACTCATTTGCTGAACTGGTTACTATATGCTATGAATATGACTACAAAACTGTGCATAAGTTTCAGTTCCAAATTTACTGTCTATTCGAAAAACGGAAACCCAAACTCTCTAGTAAGCTTGTTCCTTACTTATTCGCAAACTCTCTAGTAAGCTTGTTCCTGTACTTATTCGTATGTCCGCGCCCGACGTAGATTGTCGCTCATACTACCAACAGGGTATAATTAGCTCTGAAGAAAGAATAATTCACACGACAGTCTTTCTCTCCGATGTGAGAAAGTTTTTTTCCACCCAATGAATCGGCTGCCCTGGACAGTTCAGGGCTTAGGGAGCTAGGATATCGACAAGTAAATCCATGGTCCGAACAAACAATGTTTTGACCTATAAGTGCACCATTTCTCACACCTGCGGGCTGCCTTATAGACGTGCATTGACAAGGTATCGCAGTTTGCACACCTTGCTTAGTTTCCTTTACAAAAGTTTGTGAGAAGTTCGCAACTAACAATGCTGTGGGAGATGTTCCTTCTGACACTCGTGTAAAGGTATCTGTAGAACCGGTGAGTCGTAGCGGAGATTCGTAAACTATGCAATGATGAGGATTTCCAAAAGGGATAGAACAGCCGTAGAGCGTACATCCGGCCAAAATAGACCACAACAGAGACAACGATGATAGCTTCCAAGTTGCCTGCCGTGTGAACTGATCAAGCCAAAAAGGATTCAGTCGATTATCAATCACAGGCGGTTCGGGATTCAGCTATGTAGTACACAATTCCGCTCTCCGAAGAAACTTGTACGACCTTGAACTTGAGTCGGACTACCAGCGATTCCGTTCCATAAACTTGTCTGACACTGATCAACAACCAATAAACGCATTCAGCATGAGTAACCTTTGTGCTTCCTCTTCTTTTACACTAATGCCAGTGAATCCACCTAAACTCACGCCTAAATTCGGTTGGGTGTCACAGAAAACTGTGCTATAATACCAGTTTCAGAAAATAATCATTGTCCGCTACCTTAATTTTTCATACATTAAAGTGCATCTTTTGCTAGCTTCTTTAAAATGTTAACCATTTCAGATTTGCAAATCAGCAACAATTTATGCAAGTGCCCCGATAGCAAGGACGCCACTGTGAATTCCACTACTTTATACGTTTGAACACATGATTTTCTCAAAAATGGATTGCCTGATCGACAGGCTTGTTCATTTAAGCAGTCCCTGCCAAATCTTGCTAAGAATGATAAAGTGCGTTTGATTCCTTGGAGTTAAAAATGCAAAATATCGCTTTGTGATGGATAAAATAACGCGTTAACTCACTCATGGCTTAGATACAGGAAGTTTCTTTTCGTCCCACAGTAGCCCCTTGTTGAGCTCAGTACTGGTAATTTCTCACTAGGGAGAAACGCCACAATAATTGGATTTATTGTCAAAGGCGGAAGTGCTTTTGTAGAAACTTGGGACTTTTATCACACTATGCATTAGGGTGTGAGTTGTTGCCCGCAAGCAGCCATACTTATCCGGCCCCGTAGCTGTTTCTATTTTAAGGACCTCAAGACTCCCCAGCATCTCTGTCTAGTATGTTCCCCGGAAGTTGTGGTGAGAATAATGCGAGAAAGATCGATAGAGGCTTCGGAACGCATCATGACAATTAATCAGTCTAGGTAAAGCAAGTACGCCAACAGGAGACTAATGCTCCGATTTGCGCTCTATACTAGCAACACGCGACAGCTGCCACTTAGAGAGGCCACTCTGGTTCATCAACGTATGCAGAACTTATCTGTACGCAAATCTACAACACGTGTCAGTAGCCCCCCACAGAGCTGGAAACTTCTTTGTCTTGTTCCACTCAGCGTTAACTCCCGGCGTGTTGTTAATTTTCTGTCGAGACAAAATCAAGTGCCGAAGTTGCGCGAACGTTGTTGGTACTCCTCGCTAAACGAGTAATGTCAAATGCCAAATATGTAACCAGGTCACTAGGCGCACTGATTATATTGGTAAGAACAGGTTCAGGAGGCGGGAGCACATTTCAGAACCATATTACAAACCAACCGATAGTGTGCCGACGAATTCGGTAGCAGTCCATGTAGGTTATACTACGGTAATCCCCTTTCACAATTACAACTGTTCAAACGTAACTTGTTTATCGCGGTTGAACTGATTTTGCTTGATTTTTTTTCAACTGTAAAACTGCTATAATCTGTGGCCGCATTTTTAAAATGCCATTCCAAGCCAGAATTCGGACAGATTTCCATGTGCAAGAAGGCAACACTGCTTCTCCGTCATTTGGGGCTTATCATTATGTCTATTAGCAAACGAACATTGCTGTAATTTTTTCTTGGCCCGTGAAAAATCATTAGGTGCATGAAGTTCACTAAACCTATCTTATAAATTAAGCTGCGCTGTTCCACTGCGAAGACCTAGAGTAAATGTGGTTGAATAAATACCGTGAGCAGAGAAGGAAAGAGACACTGTAACACACATTTAAATGTAGAGGACTTTTACCATGACCGCCTGTGAATTTATGACAAAATAAATAACAGCGGTGCAGACTGCGACCATTTTTGACCACCTTGCCACCAGCTTCCGATTTATTGGCTAAACACTGTTTAAGTCTTGTCGGTAGTGTGAGGATATTTGGGATTTTTGTGGATATTTCGTCCTGTAAGTGATTGACGTGATTGAAGGATGAGCGGCGCTATATCCTGCCTAGGTACGAGTTAATCACACTGCTGATCAGCCACTCGTGACCGAACGGTTAAGTGTTCAAACTACTAGCTGGGATGTCGCGAGTTCGAGACTCTTCGGAGTTTCGTGAGATGCGCATTGCTGATGATTCCCAATAAGGATGAAACAGCTGTACAGTGCTTCCTGGCTTTTCAGCACAGACTGTTTAAGTCTCTTTATTTGGTAGTCTGTGCGTTGGTTTGACTTATCTAGCGAGTAGAATGAGTATTGTGGCAACCACTGATTGCTCCGGAATTCGTTTCACCCGTGTCAACTTCACTTCAAAGAAAATCTTGACGTTAACAATATTATTTGTTTTCTCAAAATATGACTGATAAGGGGTTGCAGTGGGCCAAGTCGTCTCATTGACTGCAGTTCTAATCAACAGGACAAGAATATACTTCTGAAATGCCTTTAATCAGCCATGACTGGATTATTGACATCAACTGTGAGAGGCCCCATATCCTGTCTCAGTGAGAGCCAGTCACACTAATATGTGGCCGCCCTTAGCCAAACCGTTAATTGTTCAGCCACTAGTCGGGAGATCGCCTGGTCGAAACTCTCTGAATTCCGTAAGATGCGCACTGTCAGTGACTCTTAATGAGATTTAAACAGTTGTACGGTGCTTCCCGGCTTTTCAGCATAGATTGACTTCACTTATGAGATGAAACCTCAATAGGAAATCTGCTCACCCTATCGTTGAACTATTAGAAGCTTGTTGAGAGTCGTCGGCGAGTCTAGAATGATGATATTCTAATGAGCAATAACACCCTAATGAACAACGAGGTGCCCACATAGGCGGTCATTTCTCTTGCATTTCTTCCACCGACGGTACGTAATTCCATACTCCGGGACCAGCTGCATTGAGTGGAGTAGATAAGCATGTGGAAACTCCACTAAAGAAACTGGACAAACCCACCTCAAAACAGCTAATTTAGAACAAGTGTGCTAGTTTTCATGGATTTAAATTCCGCTAATTAACTGGAGTTCACAACCATGGAGGCAGTATAGATTTACTGTCCCTGAGACATCTATTGGGAGTCGTTATCAAGTGAATTTTCAATTTCAGCATCAGTACACGTTGAATTTTCAAAAGTTCCATGCCTCCATATGTGGTTTCTTGACGGCTGACTCTGTCTGAGCTCAGATTTTCCAATGGGTTGAAGTCAAAACAGATGGTACTAGACTTATTTATAGCCTGTCTCAGTGCCGTACTATTAGTCCTTCTGGGCCTCCCAAACAACTGATTGTTATACTGCTGTTTCCAGGAAATACGACGCACCACCATGGTTTTGTTAGCCGCCCTAGAACCTCAATAAGTTTATCTTGGACAAGAATTATATTCTAGGATTGTGGCATAGAGTGAACAAGAAAGCCGCGCAGATTATTGATAAAAATTTCCAGAGGTGACGTGTTTATTTAATCGTAAACTTTCCAAATGAGATTTCGTACGGCAGGACAAGGGACAAGCAAACACCGTCTAACATATTGTGTTTCACTTCAGTATGCAACCTATGGCGTAGTATGAGAAATTCCAGTCAAATGGGCAATTGTGCTAAGATACCTAGGCAACACCCTTATTTCCGGTATTTCGTTTTACATAGCACTTCCTATTCCCATACGAAAAACCCTGACATCATTTAGTAGCCCGATTTGAACTATAAAAGTGACAGTATCCGCATTTGACGCCAGACAGTAAGCTATCTGCTTTTTTAAAACTCAAACATCCTGGAAACATACTGCAATAGAAACATAACGTTACTTGTATTCAGTAGAAAATAGCTCTGAACAGTTTAAGATACGACAGTCCATAAATTTTTAATATGAAGTATTCATTTAGACCGATAATAGACTGCCCGGCATTTTTAGGACAGAAAGTGGTAATTAGGAGTAAGTGAATTGCTTTTATTCATGTTCCCCATGAATAGTTCCTTTCGTTAGAATGTCTTTCTGTTTGCTAATCTGCTGAACTTGATAGTATTCTCATATAATAGGGGTGTTTTTACGGAAGACTTTGTGAGACTTTGGATGGAAGAATTGGATGCATTTAAAACAAAAACAAGTCGAGCATGTTTGGAAAAACGCGTTAAATCGGACAATATTGAGTCGCGCCGATAGAAATTTGAATAAAGTTGCGTATCTACGAAGTACAAATATTGAAAGTGTTAAGTAAACATATCGGTTCTCACTAGGTAGGCAACAAAGCAGTTGAAGTGTCCCACCAGCTCAGTGAAGCATGGCCACAAACGGCGTCTGTTCAGGTAGAGTGGTCCACACTTGGTCGACCACACCAGGCTTCTCGAATGCAAACATACTTTTTTGACGATGGAAAGAAACTGGTGGAATTCGGACTGTTTAGTTGACAGTATTGTGATCTAAATTACACAGTATTCGAAAGTATCACTCACCATAAATGTGCTGACAATAATGATTTCTATAGTTTTCTGTGGGATACTGTAAACGAAGTTGGCATCCATGGATTCATTACAGTGTCACTTGATTTAATAAACTGCTGTTGACTTCTTTGTTTCTGGTACAGCTGGGAAAATAACAAATTGCTGGAAGACGCTTTAGCATTTACTTATATGGGACGACCCAGGGGAATCAGCCCATGACGATGGCAACAAAACCCGCAATCTCCTACTGCGTCTCCCTAAATGGGTATCGCTGGACGAGCTAAACAAATAGTTAAAGACCCTGACTCTTGGGCAGCCAATGGCGTTCTTGCATGAAAGCTGTCGACTTCACTGAGCAGTTGCCACTCGTCGTCACATAGAACAACCAGGTCCAGTAGACATCGACCAACTGATTTTTCCATCATCTCCAAAGCGTGACTCTTATTTTCTTGCTCTCTTTACGGTCAGTGAAAAAAGCCATAGCAGTTGAGACCACTGCGTTTTGGGGCAAAATATTTTAGCTGAAAAATAGAATATGAGCAGTGGTGCCACTCCTAAACAAGACACCGCACAAATATGAAGCTTCAGTAGAGAACAGATAAAGAAATAAAACACTGTAAGTCTATTACTAGCGATTTGGCGTCGGATCGATGTCGCTTTAGAAGAGTCCATAACTTCCGAGTAATTTTGTTTTAGGATTGCCCGAATTTGGATCATCCACATATAACGCGTCTAGATACAGAAATTACTAAATTAATCATGCTTCTATTACAGAATTATGTATTTTTTGATTACGCGCTCCTCAAAGAGGGTTGTACTGGAAGTAGCTGGAAGATTATAAAAGTCATTTTCATCTGTAGGCATGTCAGGTTTATAATCACACCTCCAAGATCGGTTGAGCGCTGAACTCGAATACAGGAAGTCCATTCTTGGACAAGTCTGGCTATCTAGAACTAAAGAAGTTGTCCTAACAAGACAAGTCAGTTAAGATAGTTGGTGGCAAGTCGATCAGGTTTCTCTCTCCCAGACAGAAACCATTATAGGATTCTGACGATCCTTCCACTTGACCTTCGCGCCTATAGAGAATGGTCGTGTATTTTTACTTGTCATTTTATGCCTAGTCCTTTCCTGAACGCCGATAAAGTTTTCCCTAGCTTTCGTCACTTCTTCCTTTGGCTCCTCCGGAGACAAGCGAGTTGCCGGTCGCAACCCATTTTACTGATCATCCGAAAGTTGACCGTACATCGGCATAAATGGGGACTTGCCTGTGGTTAGCTGTATGGAAGCACGATGAGCTAGCAACACCATTAGCAAGTTCACTTCCTAGTCACCTCCTTTGGCCGCCAGCCACTCCATGATCGTTTGGTTATTACGTTCAGTTGGACCATTTGTTTGCAGGTGGTCTGGTGCCGTCCTTAGCCGTCTGATGCGAGCAATTCGGAAACTCTTCGCTCTCGAAGCAAGGCCCGTGCTCTTTAGATAGTGTCCGACTGGAGCTGGGTATATCTCCATCTTCTTATGCCAGTGACACAAAAAGTGGTTTTTCGTTCGAACATACTAGAGCTGTCAAAAGAGGCAGAACTTCGATTGACTTTTGCAGGATAGCGCAACAGAAGTACTGTTACTACTGTGATCTGTGTGATTTGTCGCCGACTTCTTCTTAAAGTAAGCGCAGAAATTTTTAGATTCAGAACAAAAACAAGCTACAACGAAATGCTGAGTTCAGGAAATGGGGAGAAGAGCAGAACAGTTGGCTTTGGGTAAGAAAACATTTCGGCACCGGAAACCTGGTTCCTACTGGTCACCGCTGTGAATGACGTTTTGTTGGATTGAACATTGACATTCGAAACAGTCTTTCAAGTCCGATAAGAGAGGACCCTTAAATTAGTTTTTCAGATGAACTGACGCAGCCAAATATCGATTTTGAAAATCGTGTACTGAATTCAGATGGCGTTACTTGACAGGAAGTTATCTGGTCCATTCTTGGAGTTAAGAACCCGAAAGGTTTGTGAATGCAGCACAGAATTTTCCTAAATGCCGTAACTCACACAATATATCAAAATATCAGACTGTGTCTGTGATTGAAATAGTAAATATGAGTCGATCATATGATTGTCGAACACTAGGCAATCAACACTGTAATGTAATGTTGAATTTTCGCTAATTGCGTAGTAGAACTGGAGAGCACTTTTCCCAAGACGCGTGGAAACCCGGAATCCATAGATCAGTATATTGTCACTGGTCTGTGACGTGTATGATTAACATCCCGCACGTTTGAGCCATTTAAGCAAAGCTGTAAAAGGTTGTCCCGACTAAGCAGAAACGACCGGATTCCTATTGTCCAGATGGCTCAGTGGTTAGAGCCCCTCTCGACTTCCTCTGTGTAGGCTTGGGAAACCTTGGCCCTACCCAGCCCTCATGGTTCCTTTGGATGGCATGGCAGCTAGGCACCGAAGGGGTGTTACAGCTAAACGATTATCTTATCTGATTACTGCACGCGATATTCCCAGCCATTCTGCTACCTTAATCGGTGTTTCTTTAGGTCCTGATAAGGTACTACGGTTTGGCGCTTTCACCTTAAATTAGCCTTAAATAAGTTCGCCTTTTTCAATCGCCCCAATCTTCTTTACTCTTTCCTATTGGTTAAAGATTCTGTTAGTTCCTGCTAGCTCTCGGATACGTATACAGTCTTCAGGGTATCCGGATACCTACTGTATTCAAAGGGGGCGAGATGGATCAGTGTATAGAGCTCTGACCGGAATGTCCGTGGCTCGAATCCAACCTCCGCCTCCCGACTTCCCCTGTCTAGGTTTGGGCAACCTGGCAGTATCCCAGCCACCATGCTTCCTTTGGATAGCATGGCAGCTAAGCACCGAAAGGGTGTTACGGCTGAACGACTATAGATCAGTGCAAGTAGATGGCCCAAGACAAAATCAAAATAAGTGCAAAGCTAAGAATCCAGTATGGAATATTCAAACCGCCTGTCCAGAGTCCTTTTTCTGAAGGACTCCATTTCTGGGCAAAGCATTTTATATAAGGAGGATTAATTGATGGGTTTGTCAAAAATTAGTCCCACTGAACTAGGAATATTGTTCACCCGAGAATGGAATAACGTTTGCGCAATAATGAACACAATATTTTCGTGAGATTATTCTCTCTGCTTCTTCATTGCATTCGTCAACGAATCATCTGAATTATCCAACATTTTTGACACCTGTCAGGTAGTGTTTGTCGAGTTGCTCAAGTGATGATAATCGGGAAGAAATATCAAATAAGTGTTTAAAGTAAAAATATGAACTTGGAAGCGAACAAGAGGAATCTTGGAAAGGACGCAGTTAGAAAATAGTACTCATATAGATGACAATGAATTTTTAAGACAAAAATAGCTTAGCAAACAACAACACTTGTAACAGTTGTTCAAATGCTATAGGCTTAATAAAAATATTTACCGACAACACGTTACAATGGAGCTAATGCGGAGAAGCGCTTGAGTAAACACAAACTTGCATTCAAAGTGGAGCGGCTGAATGAAGAATGTGTTATGGAGCTGCTTTGCAATTTAGGATTCGTGCATACGCACTGGAGTAGCGCCTGTCAAGCAGTGCATAAATAAACGGATTGCACACACTATTGGCGAAACCGACAATGTTGACATACCTTGTAATTTCCTCACGTATTTCACCGATAAAGATCTCCGCTATAAAGCAAACAAAAAAAGGCAGCCAGCAAACAACATAACAGGCGATTACGGCTGTCACTATTTTCAGTGCTCTCATGTTCTGTTTTACACGACGTTGCCTCTTTGCTTCGGTGATAGTAGCCAAAATTGTTGTCATTTGTGCACTCTCTTGAGGTTTTTCAGTCGGGTGGTCGTTTTTCAGATCAGAAAAACACTCTAGTGTATTTGATTTGCTTAAAGTATATCGTTGTCTGGATACGGAATACCCCACTTCGCCAAAGTTCATCGAACTGCTTTTCTGTACTTGTTTGCCAAATGGCGGTAACTTCGGATACGATGTAACACTTTTATCTTTCTGGAGGCCATGTGACGTTCTATTATGCCCATTCACAATCAGGGAAGATATATTTATTCTGGTTGGCCGTTTTAACGATTCTGATTGCGGGTTAAACCACCCGTTTATTCCATTCTGATGAACTCCGATTACTTCAAGGCGACTATCCTTGTCCAGGTATTGGGCATAATTTGCATTTCGTTGATCCCGTCCTAAACAGCATTTCAGGTTTATTATGGTGATTGGCAAATATCTGGGAAGGCGGACACTTTGATTCCTAATAGCCGTTGAATGGCGGAGGCTTTCACTGATTTGATGACGCCACTGGGAATCTTGTGCACGTTTTCTTCCCAAAAAGTGTGTTGATCCAGGATAATTTAGAAACACGAGTTTAGGTCTGTTTACGGAGTTTTGTGCGTTGGTCACCCTACGGCTGCACTCACGTGTCCAAGTCAAACTTTTATCATTCGAATGTAAAGAGTTAGCTTGTCGACTGTGAGAAGGGCCAGAGTTTGTCAAGCGTTGCTTTATAACCCCTACAACGCGGCAATATATGAACACGAGGAGGACTAGTGGTATGACGAAGCAGACAACTATAGTGTAAACACGAAATGGCAAACTCAGTGAAACTCGGCATTCGGTTGAATGGGCCACGTGACCGACTGGTCCAATCAATGCACTGGTTACAGTGAGGATTGGCAAACTCCAACACAGTGTGATCATTGTGACTGCCATGAGTGGAGAATGTAGTAGGTCTGTAAACCTAGGATGGACGATGATGATGTAGCGGTCGATCGAAATGCAGCACAAATTCGTTATCGATGCATGACAAGTCAGAATGGTAAAAGCAATCCATGAATGACATATCAGTTGTAAATCAAACGGCCAATGGCCAATGTGGTTCACCGCGATGGCTATCGGTAAGACGAACAATCCTACAAATAAGTCCGCAACTGCTAATGACGCAATCAGATAATGCGATATGGTATGTAGGTGATTTATGGTAATGACGATAGCTATGACGGCTGAGTTTGCAACAACTACGGCGACATCCAGAATGGAAAGCAAAAAGGTAATAACCGTAATACACTGAATGCAGCCCATATGATCTGACGAGATAAATGTGCTTTCACGATCGCGATTTTCCCTTGTGGACAACGTTATTTTGTCCGTTAAGTAATTTCAATCAAGATACTGTAGTTTTGTTGTCGACTGGTAGTTGCGTTTGTCTTGAACATATTCCGAATATGGAAGCACTGTTGATTTCTGAAAGTTTTGCACCGTGAGAAGAGACATCCACTTTTCGTCACATTGGAGGGATTCAAACTGAATTCCATTGTAGGTCTTCGGCACCAGCACTGTAGAAGTCACGGTACAGCTGCGGCATGAACAACGATAAATATTTATCTATCTTACTCTGAAACGTAGGGAATGTTTGACTTTGTCACTGATGCTTGACAAATGTGGTGTGAAGAATGGTAGAGACCGTATTTTGGTCCTCATTGGTACACCTGTCAAAAGTGTTTGAAAGATGCTGAGTTCCTCACTTCGTGGAAAACAGATATATTGGAATCATAAATGCGTTCATCAAATTGACGTTGTGTCTGATAGCTTGGGCATGAGGCAGGAAAGAAGGTCTAAGTGTTGCTGCTTCCCAAATGCATGAAAATTCTGCCATGAGACTTAGTAACTAATCGTTGATTGGTCAGTCACCGTTGGCAAAATATCTATCTAATTGGCCAATCAAAATCGCTGAACGTTCAGGCCTGAAATGTGGGTGCGAAAACACCACTAGTTGAAGACACTCCCTTGCTTTTATTTGTTACCCACTTGAAGGTACAAAGTAACCGAAGACGCACTGACGACCACTGTTTTCACGATGCAGAATTTTACACGGAATTTTCATCTTAAATCTCAGTGTTAAAATTCGCAACAGTCTCTCTCATTTAGTCAAACGTGTATGTCTCCTCAACAGAGAAATATATCTAGGTAAAATGAATGGGTTCTCAGAGATGTAAGCTGTCAAAACAACTCATAGGTATGCAGTCAGTTGGAAACAGTTTGAAGCCTACTTGGAAGTCATCGTTTCAGAAAGGCTCCGTAAACAATCGTTATTTTTTCATTGGGTAGCCTTTAGCTTTTTGACACAAAAGCTTAATCAGGTCAAGTGAGGAAATCATCAAGTTGGTCAGGTCTAAAAGCAGACGAGAAAGCAATCAGTAAGACAACTTCATCCTATTTGGTTTTATTCGCTGAGCTGCGCAAATTGATGGCAAGCTTTTCATCATCAGTCACCACCAACCTATCGCTCCCTAGCAACGCATTGATGCTGTCACCTCGATTGGTATTGAAACGTTTGCGAAGGGATTGCAAGTGATTTACAAAGTTATTAGTCTACCCATTTATTCTTGAAACTGAAATTTAATCATTTCAATTCGCTATTCAGCTAGTGTCATTTGTACGTTTATCTGCATATCAAACCTTTGGTTCTTTATGTAGCATCTGGACATGTTGGTTCAATAGAAGAGAATATTAGTAGCTCAGGTAGCATAGAGAGTCGTTGGTTTGTTCGCTGAGATGAGCATTTTGACTGCAAACGTTTCATCAGTCGAGGTGACATTATCAGTGCGTTGTTAGGGAGCGTAGCGATGGGTCGGTGGTCGTGTACAACCGACTTGTCTCTACGCTGCACTACTCTCCCACCCTAACAAGGCACTGATGATGTCATCTCGATTGGTAATGAAACGTTAGCAGTGGGATGGCTCGGCTCAGTGAACAAACCAACGGCTATCTCAATTCCACCTTTTCTAGGGATATGATTGAGATCGTATGGCTAGTCAAACGTCCAGTAAAGGTTATCCTCGCACAACTGAGGTCCGCAGCGAACGATATCATAATTTCGTATCGTCCGTTTTGTAGATTCTTTGGTTAGTACGAACTGTCATGCTCTGTGACTCTAATATTGGGATGCACTAATAAACTATGTGAACTTTTCCGTAGTTCATTTGATGTGTTCTGAGACTGTCTCGAAGGGTGAGACCATGGCGTGGAACTGGCGAGCATGTGGAGAACGGTTTGGGATCAGTCGAGCTGACAACTGTTATTAGAAGGATTAGTCATCAAGTGAATTCCACTTAACCTTACCCACCTTCCTTCCCCCAACTGAATTGTCGCAACATTCACAAGCCCACAAAGACCAACGAAGTCTATCAGTGGAGCCGGCGATGAATCATCAGTTGAAGCCACCTAAAGTGGAAGATCAAAGAACTAAACCCGATCGGAGCTAATTTGAAACTCCCCCAACCCCTCAGTGCAAAATTTTGGAAAACTTACTAGCCTTTAAGTGGCACTAATCACCGACCCAGTGCTTTAATATGAAGACGTCTCACGGGTTGCTTTTCCGTCCGTCTTAAAACCTGGCCAATTTGGTGACCTGCTCACTTGGTCTGATGAAGCTTTTGTGTCCAAAGCGTAACGTTACCCAATGAAAAACGAACGATTGTTTATCAGTTCCCTCTGAAACTCATAAGTATGTTTTGGTTGGGTTTTCGAACTACCGGGTGAAATATAGACTCAGCCCAACTTGGTAAGAGAACGATTTATTATCTGAATATTCGGGTGGAAAACACTGTAACCACATGGGGTTCTAGCGATAATACCGCATATTGCCATAGTACAAAAATCAGAGTTTATTCTAATACGAAAATTTTCTAAACTTGGGTACTCTTCTTAATAAAGGTTTGATGCCTTCAAAGTTGTCGTGGTAAATCAGTAAACAAAACGAATTTGTTGCAAAGATGTCCGTGTTTTGTCAGTGGATTGGTAAGTGATTAGTTCCTCAAAGTCTGTTTACGCTGATATGGAACACTAACAAAACAGATAACCTGCTCAAATACATCATTACGTATTATCGCCCAGATAAAATACCAAAGTAAAAAACGCGTAAACAAAACCACCAAAAGGATCAGAGTGCTTCTGGGCCTGCAACAACTCCCAAAAGAAAACAGGACCAGAATTATACTCGCTTTCCCTGTCTTCTAAAGGCCAACATTAGAAAGTATAAGTATCGCCACAGCCTGTGGTATCACCCTTTGAGACACAATCGCACAACGTGTCAAATGAACTGCGGAGAAATGCGCATATTTTTTTTAGTGTATCCCAATATTAGAGCGACAGAGCACGGCAGTTCACACTAACCGAAGAACGTACAAAATGGCGATTCGAAATTATGATATCGTTCGCTGCGGACCTCAGTTGTGCGAGGATAACCTTTACTGGACGTTTGACTAGCCATGCGATCTCAATCATATTCCCAGAAAAGATGGAATTGAGATGGTCTTTGGTTTGTTCACCAAGCTGAACCATTCGGTTGCGGACGTTTCATTACCAATCGAGATGACATCATCAGTGCCTTGTTAGAGTAGGAGCGTATTGGAGTGGAGAGACAATCTGGATTGTCTGAATTATCTGAATCCGAATTGCCTTTGCCTGACTACGTAAGATTATACTGAGAGCTTTTCGAACATACAGAATAGACACAACTAGGATCACAAGCTACAGGAAGCAGCGCAATGCCTTGAGGTTCACTCATTTGCTCCTTGAGAAGACGATACTTTTCCAATTGTGAAATCGAACAAGTCATTTATTAGGGAAATCCAATGATACCAATTAATAGGAGAACCAGCTCCAAGCGTAACGGGACTACATAACAGCCAATGGAATAACCACTTTCCTTGAGCCAGGTTTCATCGTTTGTTCTTCACTGGCCCTTGACAGATAAGTTGTATTCTTAGTATCACTAAATACCGACCATACTCCAAGGACACTACTTCGGAATACACATTCAGTTCTCTCCGTAAATGCAAACCGAGAAGGAAACGAATTCACCTTTAACCAAGCCCACATACTATCCGAAGCTGGAAAAAAGAATAAACATGAATACGCTAAATTTGTACTCAACTAATAGATCTATAAACATACATGGTGAAGCTGAGCCAATCTAATGACTTCTTATCAGGAAGGTCAGCTTCCTGAAAGCAACCATTGAACGCCCGGAACCTACGGAGACTCTGAGCTCCGCTGGGTGTTGACCAGACAGACAACGCCTCCGCAATATGCAGCACGTCGCTGCCTCGTACTAAAGCCAGACCGCGTACGTCAGCATTGGACCAAGTTCAGACAGTGTCCTTCCAATAAAAAGCTTGAGGCCGTTCTACTTTTCGCACTCGCACACACTCGTGCTCTCACAACCCCTTTTTTGGCACAAAGACGATGCCTGGAGAGTACGCTTATTGCTCAGAAAGCTTGGCACAACGGAACACACACGGTATTCCAACTTTATCCTGCCTAAGAACACGCGAGATCTCAGTTTTGACAAAACCGTGCAGCAACTCTCAATGATTTTCGGTGAGCGTTCGTCCTTGTTTAATATTCGCTACCAATGTATGAAACTGGCGAAAACGGAATCTGAGGACTACATCACTTATGCCGGTAGAGTCAACCTTGAATGCGAACAATTCAAGTTATCTACCATGACGGAAGACCAGTTCAAGTGCCTTATTTTCATATGTGGTCTTCAGTCGCATTCAGACAGTGATATCAGGGCGAGACTATTGAGCAAGATTGAACAAACTCCCGAGATAACGCTGCAGTCAATTACCCATGAGTGCCAGCGCCTTTTAAATCTTAAGCATGACACGGCCATGTTGGAGAAGCCCTTATCCAACCCTGCGTTCAACATTGCCAAGACGACATCGAAGCACCCTCCCGTGGTGACAAATTCGAAAGGAGGAAAACCTTATTCAGCATGCTGGCAATGCGGCGAATGGCATTTTGTGCGATTGTGTCCGTACAAAAAGCACAAATGTTCAGTGTGCAATCGACGTGGGCACAAGGAAAGCCAGTGCCGGACGAGGAAAGCTAGCCAAAGACGCGGTCAAACCCAGAGGTCACGAAGCAAACGCAGCCAATCAGGACCGGAAGTCCGTGCTGTGGTGTTGGACACCATGAACCAACTACCCGTGACTTTTGACGCGGTGCAAGATGCCACCAAAAATGACAGCATATTACAAATGGCGATGAAGTACCACCAATCAAGCTGACCAACAACCAGTCCACCAGGGGAACTCCGGAAACTTTTTCAGCGACGGAGTTCACTATCTGTTGTCAATGGCTGTCTTATCTTTGGTGACCGAATTGTCATTCCCACTGAACTTCGTCAACGGGTCCTAGCACAGTTCCACAGTGGACATGCAGGGATAAACTGCATGAAGGCTCTTGCTCGCAGCTGTCTACTGGCCCGGTATGGATGAGCACATTGAGCAGTTATGTCGAAGTTGTTTCCGTTGCGAAGCTGCCCAGAAGTTACTCAACTGACAGTCACCTCAGCCTTGGCCACAGCCAGAAGAACCATGGTCGCGAATCCATGTGGATTTTGCCGGACCAATTAACGGACAAAGCTTCCTCATCGTTGTCGATGCATTTAGTAAGTGGCCTGAAGTCTTCATTATGTCGGAGACAACAACGATGGCAACCATCACTAAACTGCGACATTTATTTTCAATATTCGGTATCCCGGAAACAATTGTGTCCGACAATGGTACGCAGTTTACATCCCATCAGTTTAGCGAATTCGTTCGAAGACACGGCATCACACATGTTACTTCTCCACCATTCCATCCCCAATCCAACAGTCAAGTTGAACGGTTCGTTGACACCTTTAAACGTTCGTTGACAAAAGCAGAAGGGGAGGGGACCACGACAGAAGTGCTGGATACGTTCCTGCTGAACTATAGAGCAACTCCTAATCCACAGTCTCCGGACGGTCGCTCTCCAGCAGAGGTTATGATGAACAGACGGTTGAGACTTGCCCATGACGTTATCCTACCAACACTTACATGTTTTCAATCACCGACAGGAGGAAAACCAACATTCCGGCCTGGCAACCATGTGCTTGTGAAGAACTATCGCCCTGGGCACCGAAGATGGACTGTTGGAGTCGTCCTCAAAAGAATCGGTCAGGTGATTTACAGCGTCCAAGTGGGATCATTGATATGGAAACGACATGTCAATCAATTACGGCCGACTGAGCGTCAGATCCCAAAGGCGGAAGAACAGTTACTAGACCTCAAACTACTGCTTGAAACCTTTGATCTCTAAAAGACCAGCACCTATAGCCACTGCCTCGCGTGTACCGCTCAAGACAGATCCATTGCTGCAACCAAGACGCCGTACCGGTCGCACCAGAAAAAGGGTGGAACCTCTACAACTTGATCCCCGTCGAAAAGCTTATGTTGAACGTTCAGAAGGGGGAGGTATCAGGAAGGTCAGCTTCCTGAAAGCAACCACTGAACGCCCGGAACCTACGGAGACTCTCAGCTCCGCTGGGTGTTGACCAGACAGACAACGCCCCCTCAATATGCAGCGCGTCACAGCCTTGCATCAAACCCAGACAGCGCGAGTCAGCGTTGATCAAGGACAGACAACGCCTCCGCAGTATGCAGCACGTCGCTGCCTCGTACTAAAGCCAGACCGCGTGCGTCAGCATTGGACCAAGTTCAGACAGTGTCCTTCCAATAAAAAGCTTGAGGCCGTTCTACTTTTCGCACTCGCGCCCTCGGAACCACTTTTTTGGAATATAGCTTTTGTGTTCCCTTCCGTGAATCTTTTCTCTTCGCCACTATGCACTGGAGCTGGTCAGCAGCAGATGCCACAGGCCGGCGAATCAGCAGATATAACACTTCTTAAGGCAAGAAAACTCCAGAACCATCGATTCCAAAACAGTACATGAAGACAGAAAAACTAGTGGAAATTACAATGAAAACGGAAAACACAGCGGATAAAATGAAGGAGAATATGAACAGTAAACGAGAAAAAATGGTAGAACAATAGGAACTTGGTTAAAACAGAAAATTGCTCAATGTGTCGGACAAAATCCAGAAAATCTGATCAGAGGGTCGCAGATCTGATTCAAAAAGGTGTTCAGCCGACCTATCAAATAGGAGGAGGACGGAGCAAGAGGAAAAACAAAAGCAAAGCAATCGTACTGATCGGAACAATGGGGTCAGATCTACTGGAGTAGGGATATCAAACACAATGCTAAAATACCGATGGGCCAGGCCGCAGTGCAGCGAAAATTTAAAAACGACCCAATTGAATTACGGCAAGCCGAACGTTGAACAAACATATATGATGGGGGCTTTTGACAACGTATAAGCAGAGCTGGATAGAATACCCGTCCAGTCACACGCTGACTATGTCGAAGCTCCTGCAACCGGTTGCATAACTCGGCGTGAAAATGAGTTGTCGTCTAATCAACTGACGATTACAACACCAGGGTTACTAGGTACATTTTGAGTAGGAGACAGTTCCGGCATTCTTTTACTTTCCATGAATTTCAGTCACGTTCTTCTGGCACCAGGTGTTTCAGTACGATGATCTATCATCTCTCTAGGAGCAAGGCCAATGTGCTATTTTAATTTGTTACTGTGGTGTTGCTCTTTCTTGCTTGTGGTAACCTAAATTAGTCATTTTACAACCTTTGTTGCTCTTACGTTGTTGGCAATCCATTGGCCCTACGATCGGGAAAACAGTCACATAGTCCATCTTTCTTTGAGTGAGCTTAACCGGAGCTAACAACTCCAGATACCGACCGTCATTGTCATGAAAGTGAGTTGCTGACCTATCCCAAGGAGGAAGGTAATACTGACTTCTGCAGATTCCACACACATCATTTTTGTTATTAAAAGCTGCCTCTGTGATTTTAGTTCCCTCTCACCTTTAGGTGATCGGAATGCGTGAGTCCCACTTGACATCTCTTGTGCCCCGTCATTTCACGTAGTGTATCTCTATCTTATTTATATATATATATATATATATGTATACTATGTGCTCCAGGCGGGTTTATTGGTGGGCAC
>NW_008751862.1:559807-566575 GCF_000715545.1 Opisthorchis viverrini
ATATATATGTATACTAGGTGCTCCAGGCCGGTTTATTGACCGGATTTGTAAGATGCCCAAGTTGCCGAATCTTCTCCGGTGAGCTTTGATATGTTACACTCACGAGTGAGTGAGTGATTGCCAACCTGATCTATCTGATCGCATAACCCGGTTTCTGTAGAGGACTCAGAAACAAATGCTGTTTCGAAGACGGTGTGTAAAGCCCTTCGTCAAGAATCACCGCTGTCTGGAGCCACTTACCCGGAGTTTGGAAGCCATAATCACTTTCATGCAGTTACTGCTCATCAATAAACAGTATCCAAATTTGCGGCTTCATGATAATCTCGGCTTCCAGATGTCGAATCAACGCGTTCAAATAACACATAGAGAACCAAATGTGTGATGTGCAGACGCACGCACAAATGACACTAGCTGGAGAAATGCAAATGAAATGGAATGATTAAAATTCACTTACAAGAAAAATTTCGTAGCTTCATCACTTCTCGTAGAAAGTTCGAGCACAAACGTCTGTGTGGCTAACCTTACCAAAAGATGCATTTTTTGAACCTGTACCAAGTCGTTATGTAGCTGATTCAACTCACTATACAAGTGAGCGCATTTTTTGTTCCCAGAATAACGAACATCATGGGTGGCCTGGACGGTATTTGAAGAAACATAACAACAAGGCCTCCACAACTGGTACATCATTAGCGAACAACTGACAAACCAGTAACACATCGTGCCACATGAATGTGACGTGTGAATAATGAAAGACACATGTCCATATTTGGCATGATTTGCAGTTTTCGGAAGTGTCAATGGTTAAAGTATCGAATAGGAAATTCCTTCAGTTTGAAGCCTGCGAGGGTAATTTTAACGAGACTCTGTGGCCAGGAAGGTCAGCTGCGAACCAGATTTGCAAATCTAGAAGAGGTCTAAATTATGGTCCAACTTGGTTATTAAGCAGGTGGTAACTTTGCTTCATCAACACCAGGCAAGAAAAGATCTCTTCTCACTAAATTGTAGGCCAACTCGAACTTTCTTGCAAGCTCTTGTGGTTTAAAGCAAGAGATGCGAAGGAAAATCCAGATTACTAATTCAGTAGATTTGTTAGGTGTTTTTTTCCAAATGCGCGTTTCATTAGTGTACATAAAATGGAGCTCTTAAACGAAGTTGCACACGTTTCCGGGGACATAAATCACAACATACTTGAGTTGCAGCAAGTAGCCATACGCGGTTTCCGAATTTCTATTAAGCTTATCTGCGCAGCGCGTACGTGACTTGTACGCAACTGGTCCGAAAGACTAATTTTCAAAGCTCTTTGACCGCAGTTGAAGACCAAGTAGAGTATCTCGCTTGTGGCATGATTTGACTGACTGTGTTTCAAAAAGCTGCTTCATGTTTCACTGAGCTAGGTCGGGAAGATGTTCTCTTGTTTCTCAAATATCGCACCAGATGATGTTTGAAGGAAGTAGGTTATCTGTAATGCACTACTCATAAGGTCGTTGAAAATTCACGGACAGACCACTACCGGCTTCGCCCTTCTTGGAACTCATCAGGTAGGCGCAATCCCTGAGTTTCCGCCAGCCTTATGTTCTACTTGAAACAGGTTTTTGTCACTGACATGAAGCTTGGATAGAACGTCGATTCCTCTCAAGGAAATGGAATTCCATTCAGCCTGGCTACTAACCATCAGGACACTAACAGTGGACAACCGCACCTAGTAATCCAACAGCCATAGGAAACATAGCATCATACATAAAGTAGCTACTTTAAATCGTGTCTACTCAAAATGACTGCGAGAAGCTTGCATATTTAAATGTTCTTTATTGGAACTCCTTGGGGAAACATAGTGACTTTGTCTAACATAAAAGGGACAGTCGTGCAATTCCCACTTTGGTCTGTCAAATCTGTCATTCCTTGGACAAGAAATAATATTACCATCTGGTGCTTCAGAGATTACCTTCTGAGTTCACATCCAGCTGATTTCCATATTTTCCTCTTACTCATTGAACAACTAACTTTCCTGTAAAAACAACCTCAAGAGCTCCAGCTGGCACACTGGAGGCATGTTGTCAAATGTGTGGGAAAGTTGCAGCAGTCAGGGAGGTGGGCAAGCCCTTTACCGTTGGATCTAATGCATGATAACCTTTAACATCAAAGTATAGGGAGAAAATATTTTGAACCTGGAACCGAATAGGTGTGCCAACGGGTGTATCTGCCACATTTCGTGCAATTTAGATTCAAGCAGAGTATAGGTGTGAAGAAAACTCGAGGACTGAGCCTGCCTGATGAAGCTCAAGAAGGGCAAAACCAGTTATGTGCTGTTGAAGCGTTTGAAGAGAAAAAAAATAAGTAGTGCACTTCGTGATGAGAACCGCATTATTGTGTCTTCATCATCTGAATGCAACTGAAATCTTACTTTGAACAATACTTGAATCTTCCACTATGGACGTCTCTATGACAGTAATTTTATCAACGGGCGATTTATTTCTCTATATGCTACTTAAAGTAGTTTAGATATAATCTCATTCAGGATATGCACACGAATGTTACACAATTAACTAATCCTTCGAAATTGTCCAATAGGACAATGCACAGCTTATTCTTTCAAAACATTGTCCACTATCCTCTTCATCAGGGAATTCTAATCACGTCCCTCGCACTGGTGAGTTTTCTTTTTGTCTCACATTCTGTGGGACTTACTTGCTTTGAACCGAATCACTCCGTTGAAAAATGATATTTACTGTGAACCGTGTGTGCATTAGGGCCGTGTTTCTTGCTGACGCAACTGGTCGTTGATGCTGTAGGTTAAACGACGGTTTGTGCACCTCGGTGAGTTATTGAGCTGTACTGAAGGGTAGCCGCACGACACTCGCAGTCTCTCATGCCAGGTTGGTCAATGGTTAGTGGTCTGGCCGAACACAGTCACCTGGTCACCCAGGTTGGGGTTGGAATATGTACGATGTTCTGTAAAAATTGAAACGCGCTTGCATTTCCGCGAAAGTCTCCAGCCTCGCAGTCAGGGTTTTAAACCCAGGATGTGGCGAAGGACACTAAACGTCCTCGTGTCTAGGTGTGGGCTCTTTGGCAGTATCACAAACCCCGAAAAAAAAACCCATCAATTTTACACTTACAAATAAAATTGTCGCATCAATAGTCATGTGATATCACCAGCCGGGTCGCCTTATTTGCTGCACACTTTTTCTTCCCCCGTCCCCCGTTCCCATTAATAACTCTATTTATGTAGGCACAGCATTAAAGATTGATGATTCCGTTCGGCGCACACCGTTGTTGCAAGCAATATGATCGCGCCACCCGGAGTCAGACTGTTCCGTTTTATGGCTGTCACACCTGGTCTGCTTGGGCAGCGGAACTTCTTCACGTGCTTGAGAACCGTTGTCTCATGACCAGAGATCCTGTGGGTTTGTGTTGGAGAATCCGTAAGGAAGCAGTTTGAAAGCGAGTTTTTGGTTGTGCTACGGGAACTCCCATTATAGAGTATGTCCAGTACCAGAAGCTGCGTTTGTTAAGTCACGTGTTGCGTACGCCAGATCATCGTTTGTCAAAGTGGGTGCTATTTTCCGTGTCCAATGCAGAGTGGCGGAAGCAGAGAGGTGGGAAACCGAAACGTTTGGCTGCTGTTGATATTACCTGTGTGCCAGGAAGGGGAGCACTGCACCTAGTTGGAAACAGTGGAAGGTATGGCTGCTAATAGATGTCACTGGTGTTCATGTTTTCCGTTTCTATCCAGATCGCCTTGATGAGTGCCTGGAGATGTAGGCCCTTCGGAGTAAGCTAGCACCAATTTCTCTCCTCATCAATCTCTATTCTCCTCTTCATAAAAATTCTTCCAAATAAATCACAGTTGCACAGCAACAAAGCATCGGTGTTGAACACTGATGCCATGCTGTGCATGATGTTCCTGCTGCTGATGGCGGTTAAATTAAACGGCTTAGGATATAAAAGTGTGCCAGTTAATTGCATCCGGAGCTCTTTAACACTTCGATATCCCCAGTTGCCTGTAAATGAAATTCCTTTTTAAACAAGAATCGAATCCTCAACAATGGACTGCTGCTGATTGCGGTTAAATTAAACGGCTTAGGATCTAAAAGTGTGCCAGTTAATTGCATCCGGAGCTCTTTAACATTTCGATATCCCCAGTTGCCTGTAAATGAAATTCCTCTTTAAACAAGAATCGAATCTTCAACAATGGATATCGCTGTGATAGCGATGGTATACACGGACAATTCATTTCTCTATATGCTATTCAGACTAGTCTAGATATAATCTCATCTTGGATCCCCACCCGAATGTCTCAATTAATTAGGCTGTCGAAATCGTCTGTTGACAAGTGGACAGCTTGCACTCTCAGAACATTGTCCGTTTTCCTCCTCGTCACTAACTCCTAATCAGATACTTCGCACTGACAAGGTATCTTTTTTGTCTTACGTTCCGTGGAACACCTTTCTTTGGAACTGCAGCCAGCCGTTTTACTCCTTTGAAAAAGGATGTTCACTGAACCAAGTATTTGTAAACTGTTTATGCATTAAGTTTGTGTTTTTTGCTAACGGAACTGGTCGTGGTTGATTTAGATTAAACGACTTATGATCTGAAGGCATGCACATCAAGTCGTTACGTTGTAATGCATGTTTTTCTTGCGCTAAAGATTCGGTTACCGTGGTTAACTGTATCGGGTTTCAATTCATATCTGGGACGTCTGAGTACTGACGGCCACGAAATAACCCGCGCTGCACCTGTGTCAGTCACAGGGGCGGTGATTTTTCCATCGGCCTCGACTGAGATGACCACACATCTAGATTGTCATGTTTGCTCGACCTAAAACCACGACCTGAGTGAGCTAAGCACGTGACTTCATAAGGAAGCGTCTCCCACATATCTACTTACTGACTGTCACCATCCCCCTGCCAGGGCGAAGAATGCACATACACAGACGCGCAATGGCATACTCACTGAGTCTTTCTCAGTCATGTCAATACCATTACTAAGACCGTGATCAAAACAATCACAAATTACACCACCTATCTCGTTTCACTTACGCGTACTTATTTGGTTTTGTTGTGGGGGTTCGGTATATGTATTCTTCACATTCACATCACTCTCGTTTGAACCGCCGTCCTCCAGTATTAGCAAAATTAGTCTTGTGAGTCCACACCAAAAGGGGGAAGCACTGGACTCGAGCTTCTCTCTTATTGGGGGTCATCAGCAGTCCATACCCTATAGACTGTGTCGGGGTTGAACCCCAGACAGCTCACATGCTTCAGCGATGTGACTGGAGTGCCCGACTGCTCGAACGACGAATCAGTAACTATCCTGATTGTGACGATCAGTTGACCCGCCTGTCAGGACTTCCAAGTCAAGTAGCATCACAGAGGCTTGAAACCCGATGGACAATCTTTGATTTTGTTGTGTGAATACGTTTACGTGTTTAGGCGTTCAGAGCGAAACTCGAGTCCGAAGCTTCCCTTTTGGTGTGAACACACCAGAATAATTACGTCAGCACAGGAGGACAACTGTTCAAACGAATGATGTGAGTGAGAACAACTATTTGGTTGTAAAATGCCTTGAGAATGGTCATCCATGGGTTCAAAAGCTTAAGTCCATGGCATCACATCTTACCCTGCTGTGTTTAGGCTTTTATTTGAATGCGAAACTGCTCCATGTTTTTCGAATCAACTTCGATCAAGATAGCCTGAGAAATAGTATATGATCTTACTTTCGCAACCTACCTTGTCGAAGCCACCTACCAAATGCAGTCTTGAACAGCTGAGATAAATCGACTCTAAAATTTCGATATTCACGGTGAAAATCATCTATCTAGAAGGATAGTTTCAGTCAATTCATGTCGTTTCCCTTCAACAGTTACCTGATAATTTAGAGCAGACTCAAATAACCGCACCAGAAATCTCACTACTGTCGACAATCGAAACAGATCTTCTTACACTCCAGATTTGCCCATGATCATTTGAATACATTATGGATACGGGTGTGATGGGTTCAAACAACGAAAACAAACATGGTTTTCATTAAGCTGATACAAAGTATTGTGACAACAGCATCGGATACTAGCTTCTTGTCAACTGGCTTGTAAATACGCATCGCATGTACCTGCAATGAATTGTTATGGTTCAAAATTATGGCTTCTGGAAGAGGGAAACCAAACGATCCAAACTGGTTACCTGCCTTCACAAAGAGTAGTATTAGTATATGAGTAGCTGACACTGTGTTTGGTAATCGCGACCGTCTTTCTGTCCATCACCGATTCAGTTAGCACCCAGTCAATGGATTCCAGTGAAAGGAAAGACGTAGATTGGCCCATAATTTTGAGACCGGATTCCATTTTCAGTATAAATAAGGAAATGTCTGTTTGCTACATGTTACAACACTTGGATTTTTAGGCCAATTATTGTAAGAACAGAGCAGTGCTTAGGTAGATTGGCATACAAATAATATCAGCGTATATAAGTTCTTGCGGGTCACTGACTAATTCCAAGTAGGCTATATCACTTTCCGGACGAAGTTACATTCGGTCAATCCCTTCAGATTCTTGTTCCACGTGAAAACACTTGTGGTTGCAAAAAATAAATTAGCTACTGACTGCTTAACTTCTCGGTTAGTATGATCAGTTATGTTTCCGCTGCGTTACCTGTCAAAGTATAGAACTTCTCAGAAAGTATTAATCCTGCTTTTCCTCGATAGTGAATTTATCGGTCAATCCCATTATCCTAGGTTGATTTGATAGCCTAAAAGCAAGCGAACAATCCAAAT